>NC_088867.1:1976573-2015357 GCF_032884065.1 Artemia franciscana | reverse complement strand
CAGGCGTTTCCTCCAAGAAATTCTCCCCTGGAACATTAACCCCTCTGGAAAGTTCTACCCCATTGTAAATTCCCCACTGTAGAAAATCCCCCCTCCCCGCGGGAAACTCCCCTGGATAATTCCCCCTTGGAAAATTGCCCCAGAATCTAGATTGAGCAGCCGAAGACAAAGTACAAAATAGGTGCTACAAAAGGTTGGTCCGATGTCCTAAGGATAACAAAAGAACATTAAAAACAGTTGATGCCAGAGGGTGGTTGGTCTCCAATCACTATGAATTATAAAAATGGACTACAGCTCTCAATTTATTATTGAATGAGCATCCTCAAAAGCTTCCAAGGCCATGTGGGGGAGGTTGGGGATGAGGAAGGGATAGCCCCCTCCGATCCAGAACGAATTCTGCTCATTTTGGGCTCATTTTATTACTTTTTATTTCCATTATAACAATTTAGACCAGAAATAATCCCGGAGATGAACAGGAATTAAATATAAACTTCCACTTCTACCCCCCTGACTCTCCCTTAGAGCTAATTCTGTATTTATCTTCAGGTACACTGAGATTAATAATTTTTTGTCATTAAAATGCACCCTTTGAGGGATCTGCCTGTCTCCCTGACTATAAAACAATCAGAGAACCTTACTATAAGGGTTTATAGCTCTCATCTACAAATGTTTGGAATTGTGTATTTTTTACCAATGCTATGATTGCTTTAATTTGTGTTTTTTTTTGGGTTTTGTTTAAACTTGAATAGTAATTTAGGGTTGTTTTGGATTTGAATTATTATAAGAATTATTTCTGCTGGTCTTATGTTTAATACAGTTGCTTACTTTTCTTTGAAAATAGACCTTTTCGGGAAGTTTTTTTTTATAATTAAGCAAAATAATGGGCAACTTCGATGGCTTACAGCTCTTGCCCTGATGGCAAAAAAGGGCTATTAACCCCAGGTACATGGTTATTTGGCAAGGTGTGTTTGGGGGAAAACGGCAGGGGAGGGGCTGGTTGCCATGAAATCGCTTTTGACCCTTAAAAACGGTGCTAGAGCTAATGGTGATTGGATGAGGCCCCTCTAAAATATATAAGACAACCACTTCCATATGAAGGGCCTCTGGGAAAAATAATAAATAATAAAACAGTCCGTGGTAATGACCTGTAAGTATGAAGTGACCCGGCTCGGTAGTAACAGAAACTCTAAAAAACTAAATTTTGATACCAATAAAATACTAAAAATTGACTTTATATGCCGATTTCAAATATGTAATTATCATTAAAATTAGTGTTGCCCATCAAAGGTTACGAGTATGAGAAAGTTTGCCTTATTTTCGAAAAATGGGGAAACACCCCTAAAAGTCACAGAATCTTAATGCATATCACACGATCAGATTCAGCGTATTGGATAGCCCTACTGTAGAGGTTTCAAGCTCCTATATACAAAAATGTGGAATTTTTTTTTTTCAGAAGAAAGACCACGGACGCCTGTTTATTTGTTTGATTTTTTTGTTTTGCTTTTTTTTTCAGCTGTGATTGTATTGACCCAGTGGTCCTAGAATATCGGGAGAGGGCTAATTTGACCGGAAGTTAAATGTTTTAGAATCGTTATTGAAGGACCCGAAAAATCGGTGGGTAACTAGGCCCCCTCCCGCGTCCCTTTTTCTCAAAATCATCTGATCAAAATTTTTTGTTTGCCATTTTGATTAGCACCTCTGAAAGGTCGAATAACTATGCCTTTGAAGAAATCATGACCACCAACAGCCCTTGGGGAAAGATTTTTAAGTTTATAAATTTACCTATTGTTTACATACAGTATTTTTTTTATTGAGAAGTATGCATACATTTTTCGCATGGGAGAGAAGTTTCTGAGGGGCAAATTTTTCAGGGGAAATTTTGTGCTGGGGGAATTTGTGAGAATCGCTATACAAAATTCTTCTTATGACTTACTTTCTTTTTGTTGACTCAATTTTACGTGTGGAGATGTTAAAGGCAATTTTCCGGGGTAAATTTTTAACCAGGAGTAAATTGGCTGCAGAATATATCCATGGGAAGGAGGGATTTTTACGTGGAGGTGTAGCCATATTTCCTGGCACTGTTTAAAAAAAAGATCAGAAATTAAATAAAAAAAAGTTTTCAACTGAAAGTAAGAAGCAATATTAAAACTTAACACGAACAGAATATCTTGCGTATATAAGAGGGTTACTGCTCCTCAACACCTGAAACAGAACGACTCCTGAAACAGTAAAACATGTTTGTTTAATTTGAAGTTTTTTTAAAGTACTAACCTTAAAGAGTGATGTGTTGAAGAAAAGTGACCCCCTCATATACGTTATAATTTCTGTTCGTTCTAAGTTTTATTTTTTTCATTATTTTCAGTTGAAAAAAAAAACAGTTTTTTATTTAGTAGCACATTGAAGCCTTATGGCTGTTTACTATGGCCAATTATGGGTAATTTTGTAAATAATGCTTTAGACGTGAAGAAAACGCCAGTGGCAATTTTTTTTAGAAACACTTTTGACAGTTTGTCCCATGATATTCTTCTTGCAAAATTTTCGCATTTTATTGTTCGGGGAGAAGCATTAGAATGGTTGCAATCTTATCAACCATTCTCTAATATACATAATAAAATATGTTTTTTTTTTTATCCAGGATCTGATTATAAGGCCGAAGTAGACTTTGGAATTCCACGAGGGTCTATCCTTAGTCCTTTGCTTTACATTGTATGTGCCAATGACTTGGGCTATAAGAGATGCTCCAAGGTCCATTTGTTACAATACATGTCACCCACATGAGTTGTAGTATCCTAGTTCAATATAGATAGAACAAAATGTTTATTTATTTGCATTTGCTGATGATAGTAGGCTTGTTTGTGCCGAGCTGGACCAAAATGATTTGATAATAAAGCTTCAAATACTGATGCTGACAAAGCTTATGAGCGGTTTGAAGCAATTGCTAAATGTTTCCAAGTCTCAAGTCTTGTTTTTTTTTTCATAATTGGCCTTTAATTTCCTGGTTCGAATATTATTTTAAGTTCTAAAGGTATTATTTCTAGGTCACATAATATCTTTATTAGGTTTCTAGGAGTCCTTGTCGATGAGAATCTTTCATTTAAAAACCACATTAACCTTCTCCGATTCAAAGTTTCAAGAAACTTAAGCATGAAACGTAATCTAAGGTGTATTTTTCCTGAATGTATTTTAAAGTTTTTTTCTTTATTATCTCATATAGCCGTATATAAATTACTGTTCTATTGTTTAGATGAGTACTTTTCCATACGTTCTAAAACCACTTTCTCTTCTTAATGAAAAGGCCCGTCAGTTAGTTTCAGATACGAATAGTTCGTCAACAAAGTCTCTCCCTAGGTTCCGTTCACAGTATTTCCTATCTTGTGCTATTTTTATTCATACATATCTTCATGGTCAACTTCTCTCTTGTTTTTATGGCACTTGGTATTAACCAAGTGACATATAACAATCGCAAATTTTGTTGGTCTGTCTGTCGGTCCCGGTTTTTCTACTTTAAGCACTTCCAGGCAAGCTAGGACGATAAAATTTGGCAGGTGTAAAAGGGAACAGATCAGATTAAGACCAGACTAGAAATAGTCGTTTTTCCGATTCGACCATCTGGAGGGGGAGAGTGGGGGCCCGTTAATTTGGAAAAAATAGAAAAAATAAATTATTTCTGACTTACGAACGGTTGATCAGATCTTAATGAAATTTGATGTTTAGAAGGATATCGTGTCTCACAGCTGTTATTTTAAATACCGACCGGATCTGGTGACATTGGGGGGAGTTTGGAGGGGAAAACCTAAAATCTCGGAAAACACTTAGAGTTGAGGGGTCGGGATGAAACTTGGTGGGAAAAGTAAGCACAAGTCCTAGATACACGATTGAAATAACCGGAACGCATCCGCAGTCTTTAGGGTAGTTAATACTGAAAAATTAGAAAAAATGAGGTATTTTTAATTTACAAACGGGTGATCGGATCTCAATGGAACTTGATATTTAGAAAAATATCTTGTCTCAAAGATCTCATTTTAAATCCCGACCGGATCTGGTGACATTGGGGGGAGTTTGGGGTGGGGGAACCTAAAATCTTGGAAAACGCTTAGATTGGAGGGATCGGGGTGAAATTTGGTGGGAAAAATAAACAGAGGTCTTGGATACGTGATTTACATAATTGGAACGGATCCAATCTATTGGGGGGGGGGTCAATTCTTAGAAAATAAAAAATCTTAAGAAATACTAAGAAAAATCTTAGAAAATACTTAAAGCGGAGAGATCAGGATGAAACTGGATGGGAAGAATAAAAACCTGTCTAAGATACCTGACTGACATAACCGGACTGGATGTTCTCTCTTTGGTGGAATTGGGAGGGGGGGGGGGTAATTTGGAAAAATGAGGTTTATGTAACCTACGAAAGGTTGACCAGATCTTAATGAAATTTGATATTTGGAAGGATCTTGTGCTTTAAAGCTCTAATTTTAAATTCCGACTACATCCTGTGACATTGGGGGAGTTGGAGGGGGAAACCGGAATTCTTGGAAAACGTGAAAATTCGCATATTTTTCTTACGAATAGGTGATTGGATCTTAATGAAATTTGATATTTAGAAGGAATTCATGTCTCAGAACTCTTATTTCACATCCAACCCAGATCTTTTGACATTGGGGGGAGTTGGAGGGGAAATCTTGGAAAACACTTGGAGTGGAGGACTCGGGATGAAGCTTGGTGGATAGAATAAGCAAATGTCCTTGATACGTGATTGACGTGACCGTACCGGATTCGCTCTCTTTGGGGGAGTTAGGGGGAGGGGCTCAGTGACTTGGCGAGTTTGGTGCTTCTGGACGTGCTAGGACGATGAAAATTGGTAGGCGTGTCAGGGAGCTGCAAAAATTGAGTTGATAAAGTCGTTTTCCAAGATTCGACTGTCTGGGGGGCTAAAGGGAAAGGAAAAATTAGAAAAATTAGGTATTTATAACATACGAGTACGTGATCGGATTTTAATGAATTTTGAAATTTAGAAGGACGTCGTGACTCAGAGCTCTTATTTTAAATCTGGACCGGCATTAAGCCTCTGATTTTCCTTTTAAATCAATCTATTGATTCTTAGAATTTTTTTAGAGCTCATACCATATGACCTCTTAGCTCTTGTTCAAAATTGTTACAGCCCGGAGTTAGTGTAAATCTTCATGGAACTCGCAGCTCTGAATTTTTATTGGTTGCTAGAACTCCAACCGTGAGGTCAGATTTTAGCCCTATATACGCATGTAGCAGGGTTTTGAACTCCCTGCTGAAGAATATTAGAGATTGCAACTCTATCAGGGTCTTCAAAAGATCAACGAAAAGTCATTTGGGTTAATTTTTCTTTTTTTTATATATGTAATACATATTTGCAAGTTCCATTGAATGTTAATAATTAAAGAAATAAAGTTTGATATAACTTTTTGTATATGCCTGTTTTTCTTATTTTTTCCCTCTCCGTGTTTATTTCCCTTTCCTTGTGTTATGAATCATGATAGATATGATTGTAATGTATTTTCCTGCGTTCATAGGCCTGGAACCTTTTGTGCGGATGTTTGAAGAGATGTAGAATATTGATTATCTGAGATTAATAAAGTTGAAGTTGAACGCTGTAGGAATTCCCTCTGACGTAGACAAGTGAGCATAACTTTCAATTTTGTTTCTAATGACCATCCAAAATTATCCAACAGGAATATGAGGGGAATTATTCAGGGAGAACTATCCACACAGAAATTTTCCGTGGTAATTTTTCACAGGGAAATTCTTCGGGAATTTTCTAGAGGAAATTTTCAGCAGATTTTTCTGTGGGTGATTTTTCCAGGGGGGGGATTTTCTAGAGAAGAGTTTTGTGGGGGGAGAAACGCCTAGGATCGCAATTATGTCAACTTGGATGCACATAGTGTCTTTTGACTTAGTTGAGCATCGTTCTTAGTTTGTGGCTGAGCTTCTTTAGTATGTTAGTATTAATATGACCATCTTTCCTAAAAGTTTCAAATTAACACCCATAGTCGTTCCTGAACACTATAGAAACGCCCAGATACGCCCTTAAGAAACCTCGATGCATCTGCTTAGTTCATTTAGTACAACATTCCCCTTAATATTCTCTAAGGAGTCTAAAGTTAAAACTCATAACAGCCCCTAATATACTAGCAAATCCATTTTCAGCACCTGAATAAACATAGTCTTTGGAACATAAACCCTTTCATTATTCCCTGAGATTTTCAACTTAATAACCTTAGCAATTTGTTCAATTGCTATCCGCCATTCATAGTGAAGACACACAAACTTGTTTAACCAGCGTTATAATTTGTTCATGTCATACCGGATGCAGGAAATTGTTTGGATTAGCCTGTTGTAAGCCTAATTTGGATAATATCTGGCGCTGTTTGAAGCTGTGAGGTCATTTAAAGCCCCCCTTGCTGGTAAGTCTTTGTCTTACCATGTTAATTAGAGTTACTAATTTCTTGCAATCAATGTGAACGGATATCAATGCTTGTAACGACCTTCTTAATCTATGAAAAGATTTAACCTGTGAGGCTTTTTGCCAAGTTTTCGTTAGTGAAAAAGATTTATCTTTTTTGGACTATCAAGGAGGCACACTCGTGCCTCTTTAAAGAGGCGAACCACGACAATGTTAAGCGATCTTCGGTTCCAGTGGTCGCAGAGAGATGGGGAGGAATGCATTTCGTAGCCTGAGCTCCAACTAAGAAACCTGCCAAATTTCATCCCCCTCCGACTTTTCCTTCATGGGGAAAATCTGGCCGAAAGTTTCGACCTCCCAACCCCACCCCCCTTTAACGTTGTCCGATCGGGCTGAAATTCACAAGTTAAGGTGCCCTAGGGCCCAGGAGCTTATCCACGAAATTTCAGCTCCGATAACTCCTTCCCTGTTTTCCAGAAACCACGCATAGCCAGTTAATGTTCATATTCTCCTTTTGTTTTTTTTTTCTGCCACGCCTACAGGTCACAGCCGACATCGGATCTGGGTGTACGAAGACTCATTCGACGCGGTATTCTCCGAGTAATTTTCCTGGAAAGTTTTGTCGGAAAATCTTAACCCCCCGATTTTCTAGCTTAGAAAAACCCATTTCCCCATAAGAGCCCATGTTAATTTTTGAAATTCTTAAAAGTTATTTAAAAGTTATATTTATACACATGCAGGTATTTCGACTTCAAACATGCCCAGTTAGCTCAGTCGGTAGAGCGTGGGACTTTTAATCCTAAGGTCAAGGGTTCAAGTCCCTTATCGGGCGGTTTTTTGTCACAAAATATGAAAAAAACTTCGTTTTCTTAAAGAGTTAAAGAGGCTGCGTCCCAAAGTCGAACCTTAAAACGTACATGAATTAGGAGAGGCAGTCCTAATTCCTGTACGAGGAGTACAGGAGTTATTAAATTACATCCACCATGGATTGTAGAAAAACGTACATAAATAATATGAAGAAAACTCCGTTTTCTTAAAGAGTTAAAGAGGCTGCGTCCCAAAGTCGAACCTTAAAACGTACAAGAATTAGGAGAGGCAGTTGGGGGGCTGCCGCCCCCCAAACCCCCCGCTTTTAAAAACTCTTTTGTACAGGTTTTTTGTTGTGGGGGGCTGCCGCCCCCTAACCCCCCGCTCTTGGCTTCGGAAAGGCCCTCTTTTAATTAACAAAACAAAAAACCTGTACAAAAGAGTCTTTAAAAGCGGGGGGTTTGGGGGGTGGCCCCCCAACTGCCTCTCCTAATTCCTGTACGTTTTAAGGTTCGACTTTGGGACGCAGCCTCTTTAACTCTTTAAGAAAACGAAGTTTTTTTCATATTATTTGATTAGGAACTGCGCGTGAAGTGCACTGTTGAGTGCCGTGCAGATTTGAAGGACTTGATTTATTTGAAGCATTTAGTCTTGTCACTCCTCACTTTTGGTCAAATTCATTTTTGTTAAACTTAATTCTAGCTTGTGATTAATAACATGCCCAGTGTTTCTTTTTTAATGTGAGGAGGGTACGACCTTCAACCCACTATGTCGTTTCCTCGAGTTTAATTTATCTATAGAAATGAATGGGGAATGATGATTTTGTCCCTTGCTTAGGCTAGGTGTTTGTTACTGTGATCATAAACAAGTATTAAATAATTTTTTTTTAACTGCAAGTAAGGAGCGACAGTAAAACTTAAAATGAACAGAAATTACTCTATATATAAAAGGGGCTGTTCCCTCCTCAACGCCCCACTCTTTACGCTAAATATTATTACTGTTTTAAAAAGTAGAATTGAGAGAAAGAGCTGTTCCTGAGATATTGCTGTGTCACCTTTTTGAAAATCTGCCCTCTTTCGTTTTGATTTAGTTGACCATCTGAATAAATATTCCTTGGAAGCTTCAGCTTGACACCCTCTGCTTGCGTAGTAGCAGTGGTAGCATTAGTAGCAGTATGCACATAGCACTTTTGGTTTTCTTCAACATCCCCTCAACACAAGCTGAAAGCTTCACCTTAGTACCATAAATCGTTCTTGAAGCATTGCTGATACGTCCTCTTGACAACCTGTATGCGCATGGTCTGTTTCGATAAAGATCTGTACTGCTTCAACATTCTTCTATATTTTTGCTTAATACCCTTAGCTTTAGTAGTAGAAGTACCAGAAGTAATAGTAGTAACAGTAGTAATAGTAGCAGTAGAATTAACCGTAGTAGCTCATTTACCGTAGTAGCATTTTGGGAAGTTCACACCCTCATAACAAGCCCTTTAAGCATCAACTTCTCACACCAAACCGTTCCTAATATATTTCTGCTACGCCCTTTTGACAACTTGTATACAGACGGCGTGCTGTGGTCCAGTTCAACTTCCTCCCTCAATATTCCCTCAAAGTTTTATCTTTATTCCCTTAGAAATAGTTGCAATAATAGTCACATCATTAGTAATAGTAGTAGCACTGATAGTACTAATTGTTGAACTACTAGTAGTATGCACAGTAATAGCACTACTACTAGTAGCAGTAGTAGTATTAATATATTGCCTTTTGGTCAGTTCAACATCCCCCCTCGTCAAGCCCTGGAAGTTTAAATTTAATACAATCAACCGTTGCTATAACACTGGCGATATTCCCTTTTGATAACCTGTATATTCATAGTCTTTATTTAGTTCAACTTCCAACTCAATACTTCTTGTTTTTTTTTATCTTAATACTCCTAGCCTACAAGTAGTTATAATAGAAATAGTAGTAAAAAAGTAGTAGTAGTTGTTGTAAAAGTAGAAGTGGTAGTAGTATTAGTAGTAGCGTGCATATGCTGCCTTTTGGTTAATTGATCTTCCCTTTTAAGCATTCTCCGAAAGCCCCAACTTAATACCCTAATCCATTTTTGAGATGCGCCTTTGTAACAGTCTGCATCTACATAGCGTGTTTTGATTTTGTTCGAATTTCTCTTCAATATTCTCTGAAATTTTCACCTTCACACTCTTAGCTTTAATAGAACTAGCATCGTAAGAGTGGTCATAGTAGTAGAAGTAGTAGCAGTAGTAGTAGTGGTAAGAGTAGTAATAGCAGTAACAGGAGTAGTACCAGTATTAATAGTAGTAGTAGTAGTACAGGTTTGATCAGTTGAACATCTCCCTCATGATACTATGGAAGTTTCATCTTGATACTGTAAGCCGTTCTAAAAACATTGCTGATACGCCCTATTGACAATCTTTATGCACATAGTAAATTTTGATTTAGTTCAACCTTCCTCTCAATACTTCCTCAGATGTTCAATTTAATATCCTCAGCCTAAGTAGTACTCGGTGCAGAGGCAGTAGTTTTAGTGGTAGTAGTGTTATTGAGTCATGGTATTTAATACTCTTAGCTTTACGTGTAGCTACAATAGAAGTAGTAGTTGGAGTAGTTCAGTAGTAGTAGTAGTAATAAAAGAAGCTGTGGTAGTAGTATTAGTAATAGCATGCAAATATTGCCTTTTGGCCAAGTTGATCTTTCCCTTTAAAAATTCTCTGAAAGTTCCAACTGAATACCCAAATCCATTTTTGAGAAACGCTCTTTAGAAAATCTGCACGCACGTAGTGTGTTTTTAGTTCAAATTTCCCCTCAACATTCTCTCATATTTTCATACATATACACTTAGAATTAATAGTAATAGTATCATAGAAGCAGTGGTAGTTGTAGGAGCAGTGATAGTGTTTTATTAGTAGTACTACAAACAGTAGTAACAACAGTATTAATAACAGTAGTATCGTGTAAAAGTTGCCTTTTGCTCAGTTGGACATCTCCCTCATGATGCCCAAGAAGTTTTACCTTGATACGGTAAGTCGTTCCGAAAATATTGCTAATGCAGCCTTTTGGCAATCTGTATGCACTTAGTATATTTTGATTTAGTTGAGCCTTCTCCTCAATACTTCCTCAGATGTTCAATTTAATATCTTCAGCCTTGGTAGTACTCGCTACAGAAGCAGTAGTTTTAGTGGTAGTAGCAGTATTAGAAGTTGTAGCAATATCGTGAAAATATTGTCTTTTTGATTAGTTGATCATCTCTTTTATTATTCTTTGAAAATTCAAAATTAATATGCTCAGTCATTCCTTAGTTACGCCCTTTTGAAAACCCGTATGCACATAACGTCTTTTGATTCAGGTCAACACTCCCCTTACCATTCTCTGAAAGGCTCACCATAAATGCCCTTCGTCATTTTGGAAAGTATATGTCAACAATGGACGAATCGTATAGCTTACAGCCCTCGCCTTGAGGGTGGTGTCGGGGGGGGGGGAGTCACATCCCAAAGACATAGTTACTGGAACTTTCAACTATACTAAACAAAATGACTATCTAAAAATTTTGATCGGATGTGTTTGGGGAAATGATGAGTGTGGGGGGGCTAGTTGCCCTCCAATCACTTTTTAATCCTAAAAAGGCCTCTAGATCTTTAATTTTCCAATCGAATGAGCTCCTTTCGAAGTTTTTATGACAACTTCTATGGGAAGTATCTTGGTAAAAAAAAGTATGAGTATGAGTTATGCAATATTTTAACTCAGCTGCCCGAGTTTGAAGATCATGCTCGATTAAACGCTCTAAGTGGTCTTCTTGAATGCGTATGTACATATTTGATCTACTGTGCCGATTGCTAAATGTTTGATTTTTCGTGTTTTATATATACGTTAATATGATGTTTTCTTATTAGTTTATTTTTATTTTTCTTTCGTTGTTTATTTACTCCGCCCATTCTTTTGTTGTTGTATGGCGGGCTATAAATAAAATTCACTCATTCATTCATTGTGCTCACACTGTTCTTTACGTAGGCAGCGTTATTGCACTGGCCATGATGTTTGCACTGAATAATTATTTTTTAGTTTCTAATGTGGTCGTGAATAATCAATTAATTTCTTTATGCTAAGAACTTGAGCTATTATTTTTATTTTCTTTCTGTCTCAAATATCATGTAAAGAATTGCCACAAATATAAAGAGGGACTCCAGATCTTCAGCTGTTGGTCTCTGTATTAAAGTTTGGATTCTGGATAACCATAGTTTGAAAATAAAAACTACTCCTGAAAAGGGAACACCCTTATTATTTTTTAAAGGGAATGGCAAACCTATTTTCAAGGTCACGACGGTTAGCCTTTCATGGTGGGATTTACAGGAAAATGTTACTTTTGGGGCCTGTCTCGTACATCTTTATCCCTCTGCAGGTATGTACATGTCATACACATATTTTTTTACATTAAAAAATGTTTGTGTTTACCCAAAAGGGGGTAATATTTGCTATTAAGGGGGAAGTTGCTAATAGTTGCTTTCAAGGGGGGATTTATTAAGGATTAAGCCCCATTACACATTGAGCTTATGGGACTGCCGAGGAAAGTTGGAAACTTGAGCCTAAAATGAACCTTTTATAACATCGACAGGCCCCTCTCGAAGAAAAAAAAAGACATACAAACCTCCTCCAGTAAATATTTTGTAATTATGCGATTCCGTATAGCTGTCACCATGCTTCCACAAATGCATCACGACATGACAGTATGTTCTCTGATACTGGACGGTAGGGCATATGGCATTTGACATTTCTTAGACGATTGGCTATCTAGTAATTTTTGCTTGATAGTATTTGGCCCAATGTTGTTTTATTTGGTAGCAAAAATGGAATAATCTGTAACGGACCTATGTGTAGATGGCAATAAGTCATGGCTAATTAGCCATCTTAGAATTTGATTGATAGCAGTTTGGCCCTAATCGAGACAATAGAAGGTATTTTGGTTTTTCGACACAAACCAGAGGATATGTGGCTCTTCTCTATAGCTTAGTCTGTTTCACTACTTAAACATGGTATTTGAACTTTGAATTTCCGTTCAAACTAGCCCCCACGCGGTATTATATGCCAATGATTCGATGCCATCACCCCTAGAAGGAAATGAAAACAAAAAACTGTACATCCTTGAACATCCTTCTTTAAAAAATGAAGCAAATTCCTTGTTTTTGCATATACGAACATAAAAAGAAAAAGAAGCAGTTATTTACTACAACACGATATTTTAAAAGTTTTGTCTTCTTTAAAACATTTTTTTGAACAGTTTATATCAATATTAAATATATAAATAACATGAAAATTCTATTCTTTCTTCTTTTCCGACTCTTTCGGCTTTTCAAGTTCTTTCGGTGATCCATCCTCCTTTTTCTTGTTCCTAAGATAAATCGATATTCCTGGAGCCTCATAAACAAGTGCTGGTCGTCCATTCGGTCCAATATTTGTAAATTGCACGTTTGCTCCTCCATATCCTTGACCTGGCTGATATCCTAGTCCGTTTTGAGAACCATAGCCAGTGCCATAGCCACTTCCATAAGTGCTGCCATATCCAGAATTACCATAGCCTCCAACACCACCATAGCCTCCAGCACTACCATAGCCTCCAACACCACCATATCCGCTGGTACCACCATAGCTACCAAGATCTTGTTGGTATCCTAGTCCCCCACCTAAGCCACTGACTTGGCTTGTCTGAAGCAAACTAAGGCTTGATTGGTATGATTGATCGCCAACTCCTTGACCAAAGCCTGTATTGCCATAACCAGTACTGCCATAGCCTAAACTGTGGCCACTGTTGCCATAGCCAGCACCGTAGCCACTGCTCCCGTAGCCTGTACCATACCCTGATCCGCCAAGACTACCTGAAAGGAAAGTTTACCTTATTAGCAATAATAAAAAAAGAAGCAGAAATAGAAAAAAGAATGGCATTTTCATTGTCTGGTGCTTATCAGACTGCTAATATTTAATTACTTATTTTTTTAGGATTTTTTATATCAATGGTATTTTAGCTTTAGGTGGTGTTTGTTTATGGTATTTGTTATCATTATTGCAAATCAGATATCAGAAATAATTTATTTTCATATTCGTAGATAAAAATCACAAACTAAATGTCGCTGTCATTTACAAACCTACTCCTAAGGCATTTGTTATAGCCACTGATAAAAACACCACAAATGAATTGTTAAATCGATTAGTTCTACAAGTCACTGGCACTAATTTGTTCTTCTTTCTGGTATAACTTCTGAGCTGGCAGCAGGGGATAGAAAATGTTGGTACGTAGGGGCTGGCAAGGAGAAATTGCCTCAAACGTATTATCAACTGTCAGTATCGATTGCCCGAAACTCTAAGAGTTTCAATCTTTAAAGACTCAAGAGTAGACTTTTAATCTATAAATTTTTTTCCAAGGAGGATTTGAACCGTTCTTTTTTGGAATCCTTCCACATCATCACTTAGATTTTCAATATTATGAATCTGAGGCCTTCTAACGGGATAGCATATTCTAATATGGGACGTATGTATGGTAGATATGCCGTTTTCAGCTGATTTACAGGGAAACCCAAGCGGTGCATTGAAATCAAAGAACTTAGAGCCTATTTTCCTTTTTGGACTAGCCCTTGAACATGAGCACAAAATGAGCAATCAACATTGAAATTAACACCCAGGACTGTAGCTGACGATACAAACGAAAAAAAAGGGAGTTGGGCAAACTAGATCTCGTTTCAGTGGACTAAATCTTAAGATTTATGTTTTGTTTTCTCTGGTCAGCAAACTATTTGTGCTGCATTCTTCTCTGAATTCTGTTAGAAGATCAGGGCGGAATCGGGGCATAACTTGGGTTATATCTACTGCGAGCTTTAGAAGTGCAGATAGATCGTCTACGTATTTAAATCGGTCATCCATGTTGTCAATAAAAATTAATTACCGCGAGAAAAATTAGAGTAGCCAATTTGGTGTCTTGAAGGGCTCTACATGTAATCCCTTCCCAGTCAGAGTCAAAACCCCTAGGAAAGAAGGCATAGGCTCGCTGGTACTGGAAACGTAGGAAATCAATAACAAGCATTAAGATATGTTTACGTGTGCCCATTCTCTTAAGATTCGTAGCAGCCACAAGGTACTTCAATCTAATAAAATCAAATGCTTTCCTGTAATCAACGAGTAGAAAATCAACTAAAGCGTCCTCAGATTCGAGCCATTGTAGGTTCAGATGATAAGCTTAACTAAATTTGCACCCTTTTTGACAAACCCTTTTAACACACCCTTTTAACTAAAGTTAGACCCTTTTAAACAATCATATTGGCCATATATGTCGCCATATTGGCGATACAAGTTCACGGTGAATAAAGGACTCAGTGACTTTGGCAAGGTTCAGTGTGATTGAAATGAGTCTTAACTGATCACAGCTTTTGAGATGCTTCACCTTTGGAACGACATGCACAAAAGCTTGTTTCTAAAGCTGGGGGAACAACTGATCATTGGAGCACTCATTAATGACTGAAGTTAGAGGTTTTGCAAGAAATATAGCAAACTAGCTGTTGGGGTGGCGCAAAGCGCTACCCCAACACTTAGTTGGTGTGGACGCTTTGCACCCCCCAAGCCCCCCCCCCTGTGTGCGTAAGTCATTACGCGTCATATTAGTTACGCGCCATTGTTGATGTGTCCCTGTATCCCACCTGTGAATATAGATATATATATATATATATATATATATATATATATATATATATATATATATATATATATATATATATATATATACTAGCTGTTGGGGTGGCGCTTCGCGCCACCCCAACACCTAGTTGGTGGGGGCGCTTCGCGCCCCCCCCAAGCCCCCCCGCGCGCGTAAGTCGTTACGCGCCATAATAGTTACGCGCCATTGTAGTTGTGTCCCTATGTCCCACCTGTGAATATAGATAGATATATATATATATATATATATATATATATATATATATATATATATATATATATATATATATATATATATATATATATATATATATATATATATATATATATATATATATATATATATATATATATATATATATATGGTTTTAACTACGTAAAACTTGCGAATATACAACATTCTTTGCTGTCCCATTGTCTTTGCATATAAATAGATTGTCAGGTTTACCGACTCTTGAACATGCAACATATAATGGTCCATGGGAAAACAATCTGTATTCAGATCTATACCTCATGATTCTAATGATTGCCCTTGAGCTTTGTTGATGGTGATTGCTAATCGACCATTCCCTGTCCCGGTGTCCCGGTCGTCATTTATATCCCCCTGTTTCCCCCGGTGTCCCCGTTGTAGTTGTGTCCCGGTCGTCATTTATATTCCCTGTGTCCCGGTCGTCATTTGTATCCCGGTGTCCCGGTCTGTATATACATTCGTTTTTTAGTTTTGTTTTTTTCCTTTATTTTTTTCCTTTTTTTTTCTTTTTTAGTTTATTTAGATTTTTAGATTTTTTAGTTTTTTTATTAGTTTTTAGTTTTTTTTTCTTTTTAGTTTTTTTGTCCCGGTCGTCATTTATATCCCCCTGTTTCCCCCGGTGTCCCCGTTGTAGTTGTGTCCCTGTGTCCCGGTCGTCATTTATATTCCCTGTGTCCCGGTCGTCATTTGTATCCCGGTGTCCCGGTCTGTATATACATTCGTTTTTTAGTTTTGTTTTTCTCCTTTATTTTTTTCCTTTTTTTTTCTTTTTTAGTTTATTTAGATTTTTAGATTTTTTAGTTTTTTTATTAGTTTTTAGTTTTTTTTTCTTTTTAGTTTTTTTTGTAGTTTTTACCTTCTTTTTAGTTTTGTTAGTTTTTTTTTTTACTTATGTCCTGGTCGTCATTTATACTCCCTGTGTCCCGGTGCTTTGTTGATTGCTAATCGAACATTCCTTTTGTCCTGGTCGCTTTCTCTTTGAGTGTCGTCATTTATTTTTTTCTTTTTTAGTTCTTTTAGTTTTTACCTTTTTTAGTTTTTTTTAGTTTTTTAGATGAAAATTTTTTTTAGTTTTTTCCTTTTTTTCTTTTTAGTTTTTTATTGGTTTTTACCTTTATTTTAGCTTATTTTTCAGTTTTTTCCTTTTTTTTAGTTTTTTTTTTATTTTTTTTTTTTTTTTAGTTTTTTACCTTTTTTTAGTTTTTTTAGTTTTTTTAGTTTTTTAGCTTTTTTACTTTTTTTATTAGTTTTTAGTTTTTTTTGTAGTTTTTGCCTTTTTTTAGTTTTTTCAGTTTTTTTTTTAGTTTTTTATTGGTTTTTACCTTTATTTTAGCTTATTTTTCAGTTTTTTCCTTTTTTTTAGTTTTTTTTAGTTTTTAGTTTTTTTAGTTTTTTACCTTTTTTTAGTTTTTTTAGTTTTTTTAGTTTTTTAGCTTTTTTATTTTTTTTATTAGTTTTTAGTTTTTTTTGTAGTTTTTGCCTTTTTTTTTAGTTTTTTTAGTTTTTTAGCTTTTTTTATTAGTTTTTAGTTTTTTTGTAGTTTTTGCCTTTTTTTAGTTTTTTAGCTTTTTTATTTTTTTTATTAGTTTTTAGTTTTTTTTGTAGTTTTTGCCTTTTTTTAGTTTTTTCAGTTTTGACGTCACCTGATCCAGTTTTTTCAGGTGACGTCACCTGATCCACAGATCCACACACAGACAACTTATTTTTATATATATAGAATATATATATATATGTTTTTAACTACGTAAAACTTGCGAATATACAACATTCTTCGCTGTCCCATTGTCAGTGCATATAAATAGATTGTCAGGTTTACCGACTCTTGAACATGCAACATATAATTGTCCATGGGAAAAACAATCTGTATTCAGATCTATAACTCATTATTCTAATGATTGCCCTTGAGCTTTGTTGATGATGATTGCAAATCGAACATTCTCTGTGTCCCCGTCGTCATTTATATATCCCCCTGTGCCCCCTCGGCGTCCCCGTTGTTGTTGCTTCCCTGCGCCCCCGTCGTCATTTGTGTCCCGGTGTCCCAGTCTGTAATTTCTCTTTGAGTGTCGCGGTCGTCATTTATATTCCCTGTGTCCCGGTCGTCATTTTTGTCCCGGTCGTCATTTGTGTTCCGGTGTCCCGGTTTGTAATTTCTCTTTGAGTGTCCTGGTCGTCATTTATATTCCCTGTGTCCCGGTCGTCATTTGTGTCCCGGTGCTTTTTTGATGGTGATTGCTAATCGAACATTCCTTGTGTCCCAGTCGCTTTCTCTTTGAGCGTCCCGGTCGTCATTTATATTCCCTACTAGCTGTTGGGGTGGCGCGAAATAATAAATAGAAATAGATTGTCAGGTTTACCGACTCTTGAACATGCAACATATAATGGTCCATGGGAAAACAATCCGTATTCAGATCTATACCTCATGATTCTAATGATTGCCCTTGAGCTTTGTTGATGGTGAATGCTAATCGACCATTCCCTGTGTCGCCGTCGTCATTTATATATTTTTTTTTTCTTTTTAGTTTTTTGTAGTTTTTACCTTTTTTTAGTTTTTTTAGTTTTTTTTACTTATGTACTGGTCGTCATTTATATTCCCTGTGTTCCGGTCGTCATTTGTGTCCCGGTGCTTGTTTGATGGTCATTGCTAATCGAACATTCCTTGTGTCCCGGTCGCTTTCTCTTTGAGTGTCCCGGTCGTCATTTATATTCCCTATGTCCCAGTGTCCCGGTCGTCATTTGTGTCCCGATGTCCCGGTGTGTAATTTCGTCAATCAACAAACATGACGCCAGTCAACACACAAACATGACGTCACCCGACAGACCCACACACAGACAACTTATTTATATATATATATATGTATATATATAGAATAGATAGAATAGATGTCTCGTTGTCCCGGTCGTCATTTGTGTCCTTATGTCCCGGTCTGTAATTTCGTCAGTCGATAAACATGACGTCAGTCGACACACAATCATGACGTCACTCGACACACACACAGACAACTTATTTTTATATATATAGATATAGATAGATGTCCCGGTGTCCCGGTCGTCATGTGTGTCCCGATGTCCCGGTCTGTAATTTCGTCAGTCGAAAACATGATGTCAGTCGACACATAAACATGACGTCACTCGACACACACACACAGACAACTTATTTTTATATATATAGATTCTCGCAAAAGTTTTACTGGCAACTCGCCAAGATAAGAAGCACAGTCATTTCGCAGTTTTCATATCTTCCTTTAAACTTGGTACACAGAAACTTGTTTGATTTCATCGCAATCGCAGTCTTCCATCAGAGTATTCAACTCAACTTCACTCAATGATGTGTCGTGGTACAGATTTCGGTAAAGATAGAATTAAATTCTTGTGAGAATATAAAAGTCCAATCTGTTTTCAGCGTTCGTAGCTCACTATTAACAGATTTTTCAATTATATATTTGACTGCTGAATGACACTTACGTGAATCACTATCAAGCAGGAACTTCCTCAATAACATACTTCTTTTTAGCATATCTACGAACACTAACAATGTGGTTCCGTAAATTTTAACTCCTGAAATGCACCCTCAACTTGGCGGTTAACATCTAAGTTTGATCAGTCAAAACCTTGATGTTCAAGTCAGTAACGGAGCATATTTCGTCGACTGAGTAATTTCTAATCCATCGACCAAAGACGCATATAGAGTCCCGGCTTAGGAGATGACCTGTCACTTTGCTTCTTTTCAGCTTTGGCATGTCATTCTTCACTTGTAACAGGATTACAAAATGATCAGCGGCCTGTAATGAGCCCATTGAGAGGGGAGGACGCTAAAGTTCACTGACATTGGTAAATATTAGGTCTAAGGTACTGCCACTTTGATGGGTGGGAATGTTTACTACTTTTATCAGATCAAGCGAATTGGATAGCCACTCTTTGTTGAACTTTGTTAAAATATTGCCTCCAACAATAAAGGCAGGAGGTGCATATGCACGATCTACTGCACCAGCCAGAAACATACCCAAGAATTTTTGGATTTAGCCAACACTGTCAATATAACAGAAACAAAGTAAATTGTGTTAAGTATTGGTCTTAGTCACATCGACCTCTGACAAGTAGTATGTTGATAGCCTAGTGCCAACATAGATTTTTGTTAGGTAAAAAAATCAAATATTTTAAGGTAATAAGATGATATAACAATAACATGAAATAAAATTTAAATATTGGACTGTTCTGTATGCTGGAAAATAAATTTGTATATAAACAATATAAAGGCTTGTCCTGTAAAAACATATCTATTGTCTTGCCTCATGTGGCTCGCTGAGTGTTACAGCCACTTACTAATTAATATGGTTTTTATTTCTGCTGTAAAAATTGAAATATTGTAAAAGTGAACTTAAAGTAAATCTAAGATAACATTAAAGATAATTTTTGTTCTACCCCTGTCAGTTCAGGACTCAACATCAGGCTTTACCCTTAACAATACTGAAAAAATAAGCTTTATCCTTGTTTGTCCTTCAAGTCAATGAATTCAATAAATTTTCACAAAACTACCAATAATACATTACGTAAAGGATATACTAGCACGGGTCAAGTTTGTTTTTATTTACCATAAAACTGTATATTATAAACGTGCAAACTGTTAGGTAGAAAAATAACAAATTTAATAAAAAGCAAAAAAATAATTTTCAAACGTCGAAAGAGAAAAATCAATCCTGGCCATGGCTAGTTGTAAAATTTTTCGCTTCTTTGAGGATGGAGCGTAGTGTATGCAATAATACTAATAATAATTAGAATGGCTAAGATGACATAGCAAGCGCTGAATACCTGCTTTGTATCCATGCCTTGTTTAGCTTGTTAGTGCTACGTTCCTAATTTCTTGCCCTGGCAATGTAAATAATCAAAGACTTGATCCTTTTGACTTTGTTTAGTAGAATATTCATGCCACTCACAATCGAAAAATCGACAGATTTACGAACTTTATTCACTTCGACACGTAGCAACGCCATCTACATTTTTCAACCTGGTGCAATTTGGGTCAGATAACAATGTTGTAACATTGCTGGAAATCACCTATAGACGCACACGCAGAGGCAAGCGCGGAAGCAAAAGGAACAAGTGGCATTTTATCCCAGTGCATGTTTCAGATCTGTCGACCAGATTGAATACTAAACAAAAAGTTAGACTTCGGTCCCTCGTAAAAATAAACTGTCAGATGCACTATGAAATCCCACCAAGTCTTACGCCATGGTATGCTTATGTGACTGTTTCTGTTGATTCCAGCGAAACTCCTTCTGTTTTATGTCCTAGGCTCCTGTCTGCCAAATCGCAACTGCCCTATGTTTTCATGACTAACGCCCGCTCCTTGACTAATGAGATGGACGTGCAGAACGTTTTTGCAAATTTATCACTGTGACAGTAGCAAAAAAACATTACAAAGTTGTATTCCAATGGTTGCTTTTATAACACCTTTCTGCAGCAGGGAGGCATGATCACTTTTTGAATTTTCGAGAAGAATAGTTCTTTTCATATTTTTACAAGATACCAAGACGGTGGATAATTTGATTCTCTACTTCAAAATTTAATCTTCTTCTTCTTAAATGGAAACCCCAGAAAGGTAATTGGATGGGTGTGATACGGTACAGGCTGGAGGCAAAGCACCAATGAGCAGTTGTATTCTTTGACTCGAACAATCTAATTTGAATTTTGAAATTTTCTTAGAATAATGAAAGTATAGTGTTTTAGTGAGAAATGAGAAAAATTGTGATTTTCTCCGTCATTCGAGTGAAAGAGTGAAATGAGATAAAAATTACCACAAAAATACAAAAGAGTGTAACCACCAATAAAAACCACCTTCACTCCTTTCAATCACGACAGCTTTAACAAAAAAATGTACTTTAAACCTTAGATGTGATCTACACTTCTTTTTAAGAAGATTAAATAGCAGCCGAACTGGACACACTTCAAAACATCATATGCTACAAACATAAAACTATCCATAAGAAAAGAAATTGCCTTTCCCAATCCCCCTTCCCCTCGCTTGTCTCAGTTGAAATGAGAATATAATTTTTTGATTCAAAAATGTAAAACTGTAAACAACAATTGATGTGTTTTCACTTTGCATTACCCATAACAAAGATATAGTCTGAAAATATTTTATAAAATCAAGGAGCACTAGAGATTAAATTTCTTTGGTGAAACATTAAATATTCACAATCAACGTAAACAGTCAATCGTTTTGGCATTTGTAAACGAAATTCCCTTTCTCTAGTTTTCGTTACTATAAGTCTTGACCGTTCGTTACTTACTGTTCGTTACCACGTCCAATTTAATAAATAGCACAAGACAGAATAGTATTAAAAGGAACCTTTTTTGGAGGTAAATACAATAGTAAATAGCAATAGTATTGATATTTTTTATGTATCAGCAGTCTAAAATCAGGGATAGGCAGAGCAGGAGTAGTATACTCCTGCAAAGGTAGCTAAAAAATAAGAGATAAAGTTATCATAAACAGTCAGATCGAGGTAGTGTTGTTTGGTACAGAGGTCAAGCGGACACGAGAAGAACTTAAGGCGAGATAGGGGTCCATGGGTAACAAAGAAACATCAACACACCCAGATTGTTTGGATAGTTTATATATGTAAGAATAGACGTGGAAACTTTTTTTTTCCTAGAATTGAAAAACTTTGGTATGAAGAACTAGAATATGGCTCTTTAAAACAAGATCCTCACCCAGCAATTTACAGAAGAATATAATCAGGACCCCACGCAAAGTTCTATGGCCACAAATGCACCAAAGCAACGAAATGCATCTCCATTTATATGTCTGTGAAGCTTTATCTTAATTCCCACCATCCTATTTTACCTTTATCAGTCACCTTCAATGCTTAAAAGGGACATTAAAAGTTTGGTTTCCTAAGAACTAGCCCCTTCCCGAGTTTCAACGAACGCCACTTTTGCACAAAGTGACCCGTAAAAAAAAAAGTCATGGGAAGCCACATCGATCTTTGCTAAGTATCCCTAAAATGGAGGCACGTAAAGTCTTTCAAATGAACGCATGCAATGGAAAAATTTTCAGGCGGAATCATCCGCAAAAAAATTTACGAGAGGAATTTTCAGCGAAGATGGAATGTCCGGAGGTAATTTTCCGGGAAGGGTATAATTTCCGGGAAGGGTATAAAGGTATTAAGTGGAAGGAACTTTCCATGGAGGGTTTCCCGTGGTGGAAGGAATTTTTTATGGAGGAGAAGCCAGATTTTAAGGTATTATTTGAAAGACGATCAGAAATTAAATGAAGAAAAAAGTTTTTTCAATAGAAAGTGAGGAACAACATTAGGACTTAAAGCGAAAAAAATATTCCGTGTATGAGGTCCTCTTCTCAGTACCTCACTCTCCACGCTAAAGTATTTAAGAACGTAAGAACTCTTTTTACTCTAATTATACGGCAATTGTGTTTCAGAAGTCCTTCTTAGAGAATTGGGACAAAAAGTCAAACTTTGGCGTAAGGAGCGAGGTATTGAGAAGGGGGTAAACCCATTCATTTACAGATAATTTCTGTTCGTTTTAAGTTTTAATATTGCACCATACTTGCAGTTAAAGAAAAACCTATTTTTTCATTTAATATTGTAAATAGAAGAGACACAAGTAAGGAACGTCCGTGGCCGAGTGGTTAACGCGCCGAACTCACGAGCGAAGGGTCGCTGGTTCGAATCTCGGTGGTGCCGACCGTTTGGTTTAGGACGAGGGTTAGTGGCGTTTCCCCGTAAGACAAGCCAAAAGTCCACCCAGCTTCAAATGGGTACCTAGAGAAATCTAGGGAAAAGCACGGGAAAGCGTCGGATGGCTTGCCCCCAACCACGCATTGCACCCCGGCCGAGGGCAGAGAATCAGGAGATCGGCACCTGCGCTACGCGAACCCTAATCGGTTTGCATGCGAAAGTTTGCTTTTGTTTGCTTGCAAGTAAGGAACCGTGACTCATACAGTATTTAGGTTATCTAGATCCATACCCATACTCTTCCAGCGAAATGCAATTAAAACATTAGTAGATTTGTATTGATTAGTAGATTTATCTTAATACACCATGAGACATTTTATGTACAAAACATTATTTTATCACTTAAATTGTGAAAAACTTAACGCGCACCAAGAAACATCCTCGTAGGATCTCAATTGAATCCGCAACTTAATGGACGGGATTCATAAGTACAACGCAAGCATGCTCTGTCGAGTGTTAGGGTCTAAAATTATATTGTTACCTGTAAAGATGCTATTAACACCAAAAAAGGTCATTAGCCTGGCAGGAACTCAATAGACACACGCCTCTAGGCAACGATACCATTAGCACATGAGAGATATTTTGTTAATTAGTATTACTACATATACGTTTTAACTCGTAGTTAACGTTTGTAAAGGCTAGTAGCTAGCGACCACAGAAGATATTTTAGATTCTTCAAAAATGGTATATGCGAAGAAGAGAGGCTGCTAAGGACACAGGTTCTAAAAAATTTCGATATGGTTACGATTATTCATGATTTCTCAAATAATTTGTCTTTATTTATTTGTCCCCCTCCCCTCAAAATAAGTTTCTGCATAATTGCCTGGCTCGAAAACAATTCTTAGCCTGAATTTTGCAAGAGATGAATAAAAAAAAAAAAAAAAAAAAAAAACGGTTTGCTTTTCAATTTACCTGTATTCAGTCCGTAGCCTCCTCCGGAGCCATAACTTGATCCATACTGACTTCCAGCAACAACTGGTCTTCTATTACCTATGAATAAATGGGATTGTGGTTAGCTGACTCCTGTGAAATTTTATATTTTCCCAGGGCTATACAACTTAAAACGCCATACCTCCATCGCGGTGTTTTGGAGCTTATTGGTATTAAATAAAAAAAAAACAAGTTTTTTTAAATGAAAGTAAGGAGCAACATTGAAACTTAAAACGAACAGAAATTACTCCGTATATGAAAGGGGATTTTCCTCCTCAACGCCCCGCTCTTTACGCTAAAGTTTGACTCTTCCTTTTAGCTCTATTTTTAAAACAGTAAGAAACTTTATCGTAAGGAGCGGGGCGTTGAGGAGGAAAAGCTCCTTTCAAGTACGGAGTAATTTCTGTTCGTTTAAGTTTTAATGTTGCTCCTTACTTTCATTTAAAAAAAAATACATTTTTTTTTTATTTAATACATTAGAGAGTGGTAATCACTTTGAGATACATTGAAAACCTCATTCCTAATGCTCTCCTGCATTCCTAATGCTCTCCTGGTCAAAATCGAATATTGAAAAGAAAAGAATAATGAAAATTATTTTGACATGATTATGTGTTAGTGTGATTATTCTCATTGTAAGATTTTCTTAACAGCAACGATATAGAAAAAATGAATATTACCGAGTTTTATCCAAGCATAACTTATTTTCGTATAATTACTTTCATGTATTAGTATACCGATATACCAAAATTAATATTTCGCTCGAATAACTAATGTTAATTATAAAACAAGATAAACTTTTTTTTTTAATTTAATTTCTGGACGTTTTTGATTTAATGCATGTTTTGATCTTGGCTCTCCGCATGTAAATAATTAAAACGAATTTTGCATATTAATTAATTGCAATTAACCGGAAGATTTTGAGAAAAAAAGAGCGAGGGAGGAGACTTAGTTGCCCTCCAATTTTTTGATTGTTTAAAAAGCAACTAGAACTTTTAATTTTGTACAAACATTTTAATTGGTAAAAAATATACGTAACTTACGAATTAATTTACGTAACGAAATTCTATATTTGTATATTTTTATTGCGTGTATGAGGGGGTTCAACCCTCATCGATACCTTGCTCTTTACCCTAAAGCTTAAATTTTGTCCCAATTCCTTAAGAATGAACTCTGAATCACAAAGGTCGTAGAATAAATAGTTGAAATTACTAAAAATACTTTAGCGTAAAGAGTGAGGTATAACGAGGAGGTAAACTCCTCATATACGTAATAATTTTTGTTCGTTTTAAGTTTTAATGCTGCTCCTTACTTTCAGTAGAAAAAACTTTTCATATTTATTTTTTCATTGTTTTTTCAGATAATGATAGAAAATCCTGCGCCCCTTTCATTGAAATTCTCTACCCCCATGAAAAGTTTCTCCATGGAAATAACCTCCCACGTAACCCCCCCTCAAATATCCCCCTAAACAAAAATAATCCCCCTGAAAACGTCTGTACACTTCCCAGTAACCATTACTATATGTAAATTAAACAAAAAAAAACAAGTTTTTTTTTTAAATGAAAGTAAGGAGCGACATTAAAACTTAAAACGAACAAAAATTACTCCATATATGAAAGGGGCTTTTCCTCGTCAACGCCCCGCTCTTTACACTAAAGTTTGACTCTTTCTCTTAACTCTAATTTTAAAACAGTAATAAAAAATAGCGTAAAGAGCGGGACGGAGGAGGAAAAGCCCCTTTCATATACGAAGTAATGTTGGTTCGTTTTAAGTTTTAATGTTGCTGCTTACTTTCATTAAAAAAAAACTTGTTTTGTTGTTGTTTAATTTCTGGACGTTTTTTGATTAATGCATTTTTTTTTTTATCTTGGCTCTCCACGCATAAATAATTAAAACGAAATTTGCATATTAATTTTTTGGGGGCTAAATGGCTTTTTCATAGTTTTAATCAGAAGATTTTGAAAAAAAAGGAGCGAGAGAGGAGGCTTAGTTGCCCTCCAATTTTTTGATTACTTAAAAAGGCAACTATAACTTTTAATTTTTTACGAACGTTTTCACAAGTAAAAAATATACGTAACTTACAAATTAACTTACGTAGCGAACTTCTATATTCGTGTGCTTTCATTACGTATATGAGGGGGCTCACCCCTCGTCGATACCTCGCTCTTTACACTAAAGCTTAAATTTTGTCCTAATTCCTTAAGAATGACCCCTGAATCACAAAGTCTGTAGAATAAATAGTTGAAATTACTAAAAATACTTTAGCGTAAAGAGCGAGGTATTACGAGGAAATAAACCCCTCATATGCGTAATAATTTCTTTTCGTTTTTAGTCTTAATGCTGCTCCTCACTTTCAGTGCAAAAAACTTTTCATATTCATTTTTTCATTGTTCTTTTTTAAATAATGCTAGAAAATCCTGCGCCCCCTCCATTGAAAGTCTCTTCCCCAATAAAACGTTCCTCCATTGAAAGATCCTCCCACGTAACCCCCCCTTCAACTCTCCCTCCAAACCAAAAAAATCCCCCTGAAAACGTCTGTACACTTCCCAGTAACCATTACTATATGTAAACACAGGTCAAAGTTTGTAACTTGCAGTCCGTCCCATGGCGACTGCGGGGGAGTAAGTCGTCCCCAAAGACATAGTTATTAGGTTTTTCGACTATGGTGAATAAAATGGCTATCTCAGAATTTTGATTCTGGACTTTGAGGAAAAAATGAGCGTGGGAGGGGGCCTAGGTGCCCTCCAATTTTTTGGTCACTTAAAAAGGGCACTAAAACTTTTAATTTCCGTAAGAATGAGCCCTTTTGCGACATTTTAGAACCACTGAGTCAATACGATCACCCCTGGGGGAAAAAAAAGATAGAAAACAAATAAACACGCATCTGTGATTTGTCTTCTGGCAAAAAATGCTAAATTCCACATTTTTGTCAATAGGGGCTTGAAACTTCTACAGTAAAGTTCTCTGATACGCTGAATCTGATGGTGTGATTTTAGTTAAGATCGTATGACTTTTATGGGATATTTCCCCCTATTTTCTAAAATGGGGCACATCTTCTCAGGCTCGTAACTTTTGATGGGTAAGACTAATCTTGATGAAACTTATATATTTAAAATCAGCATTAGGATGCTATTCTTTTGATGTAACTATTGGCATAAAAATTCCATTTTTTAGAGTTTTGGTTACTATTGAGCCGGTGACTTTTGGGAAAATGAGCGTGGGAGGGGGCCTAGGTGCCCTCCAATTTTTTTGGTCACTTAAAAAGGTCACTAGAACTTTTAATTTCCGTTAAATTGAGAGCCCTCTCGCGACATTTTAGGACCAATCAGTCGATATGATCACCTCTGGAAAAAAAACAACAACAAAAAAAAAAAAAAAAAAAAAAAACAAATAAACACGGATCCGTGACGTGTCTTCTGGCAAAAAATACAAAATTCCACATTTTTGTAGATAGGAGCTTGAAACTTCTACAGGAAAGTTCTCTGATACGCTGAATCTGATGGTGTGATTTTCGTTATGATTGTATGACTTTTAGTGGGTGTATCCTCCTATTGTCTGAAATGAGACAAATTTTCTCGGGCTCATAAATTTTGATGGGTATAACTGATCTTGATGAAACTTATATATTAAATATCAGCATTAAAATGCAATTCTTTGATTTAACTATTGGTATCAAGATTCCACTTTTGAGAGTTTCGGTTACTATTGAGCTGGGTCACTCCTTACTACAGTTCGTTATCATGAACTGTTCGATAATTTGGACTGACCAAAACTTTAGCTTTAGGTACAAATATAAAAGAAAATTGGGGGCTACTCCCTCTTCGTCACTTGAAATATATCAGGGAACATTATTTTTTTGCCACCACGCGTGACACACTGTTGCCATGCCACTTCTCCTTGCGAAGCGCTTGCCTCTGCCATATTCTTGGCACATGGAACTGCTTTCATGCTTGGCATGTGCCATAGGCTTTGCACGATTTCTGAAAGTGGACGACCGCTCGAAAAGAAATTAAGGAAGATCAATTGCTTTAACTGGTTCCCTCTCGACAACTCTGTCAGGTGAATGGTCGCTTAAGTAATTATGATCTCGTTATTAACCATCTTACGTCACCATGTCAAGAACCTGTACATAATTAACAAGACTCGTGCAATATGATGAGATAAAAGTAGTCATTGCGACGAAGAAGTAACGGGATTTTTGATGGTTTTTTTTTTCAAGCAGTAATGTCAATGATGCTTAAAAACTCAAATAATTGCATGTAATCCTGTAGGTACGGCTCTTTAATTATCTATATTATTGGCACAGCCTCAATACTAGGACATGAGCAAAATACATTTATTTAGCTATTTCATAGACTTACTATTACTGCTTATTATTTACTATATATTATTTACTCTTTTCCTTGAAAGGCAATATATCTCCCAAAAGTTTGGTTCTAAGTTTAGTCTAATGTTGGTATTACCGGAACAATTGTTTGGGGTCATGAAACTATTGTTACGAGATGCATCTTGACTTTTTGGACATCTTTTCTTTCATGCAAAACTACCGCAAACTCAGCGTTATTGAGTTATTATATATTTGCACATTAGGGGGGGGGTCAACGTATCTAATATATGCTATGCTTCACCCCCCCCTAATGTGCAAATATATAGCACAAATTTGCTTCGAAACTATTACAGATTCGCGATTTCAAATATCCGATCAACCAAAACAGAAATGATTGGAATTCTATATGTGTAAATACAAGAATATTTGGGCCAGAATAACTCCATAAAGGTGAGTGTGCGGTAGTTTTGCGAGAGAGAAAAGATGTTCACAAAGTCGAAATTCATCTATTAACAATAGTTTCACGACCCCAAACAATTGTTCCGGTAATACCTACATTGACCCTAAGTTTTGACTATTTTAGATTATTTTAAGATTTTACTTAATTTTGACGGTTAAAAAAAATTTCAAAAAGGTTTCAAATATTTTGTATTTAATTTATAGTTTGAATTTGAAGGTATGTCTTTGGTAGTTTTTGCTTAGTTTAACTCGAATTTCATCATTTTCTTAAAGAGACTCTGCAATAGGTATTACATAACTAGACTTTGAAATAGTTTACTATCAAGTACAATAATGAACTATGAAGTAGCAGAAGCAGGGAGTGTCAATTGAGAGTAGGGGCGTAAAACCCTCCCCAGGCTGGAGATAATATAAGTATATGACCACTCGAATAAGCCAGTATGGGGAAATCAATGTGAGAAGTTCCGAATCTGAACGTAAAACTAACGGAAGTCCTTGAATGTTCTTGGTCTTTTGTAGAAATGTTTCTTCTCTAAATTCATTCAGGTCGTCGCGGTCTTGTTTTACATCGTATGTCTTCATAACAAAGCGTTTCACATCATGTACTTGGAGTTCTCTCACTTGGGAAGGTGTGTTTGTCAGTTCAAGGAAAGTCTCCGTCAATCCCGACATATTTTGCCAAGTCACAAGCAGCAGGTGATTTGAGGTAAAGGTAAAAAAAAGTAAAGGATACGGCATTAGACTTTACAGTCCTTACTGACGGTGCTGATCTCCGTTTCGTGGCCCTTCAGCCAGGAAGTGCAATGGGGGGCTGGGGGCCAACCATCCTGTGCTTTCGCACACCCTTCCTATGATTTGAGGTTTCACATCTTGTAAACGCGTAGAAGAACGAAAGTGCCTGTAATTTCGTCAATTGAACTATTTCTTCAATGGGAACGTGCTTTAGGTTGGTACCGACACCAAACGCAGTAAATAGTTCAGATACTCCAATGCAATCAAAGAATGAGGTCGCAATCACAATCAAGTCTGTAACCACCTTCGTATGAGTATCGGAGTATCGACGCATATCCTTGAAAAACTGCGTCACAAGCGTGAAGAAAAAGGGGGGGGGGAGGTCAGCCTCTTCGGATAAGGTTCTGCTCATCAAATGCCTGGTTAGCTATGCACGTGTTTGCAGTAGTGATATATGCTCGTTTTGACGCTGGAGACCTTTTCACAACAGCAACGGGCAGCCGGTTAATCAAGTTTTTTTTTGCCTCTGTCATACTTCATCTGCAGAACGTGCCCTAGCTATCTCCTCCTTTGTTTCATTGTAGCACTAAAAACCAGGATTGAACCACGTTTTTCGTACAGCCTACTGTTTGAAATACGGTCAGTCAGCCGGGTACCCAGAATATTCCGTAAGGAATTTGTCTAGAAAACATCTAGCGAATCTCTATCCACTTTTCTGAAAGCCCATGCTTCAGAGCCATATTTGACCACTATGATCTGTTCACCTTCCGATATTCTAATCTTCGTTTTTAGACTTATCTTCATATTCTTCCAAAAAAATTTTTACTGTTAAAAACACCCTGAGCCTTGGGTTTTCTCCCACCATCTTTACTAATAATACTACCAAGGCCAGTGGAGCTGCCCACCTGAACAATAGTTTTGTCGCTAAATATCTCCTTTTCATCTTCTTTTATTCTTAGCCTTAGTGACTTTATCTTATTAATATTAACTTTCAAACCTATTTTAGGTCCCTGAACTCGCAAGACACCATCAGTAACTTCACAATTTTTTTTTTATTATTCCATCCATCTTCCACATTGTCGAATTTTAAACTCTCAAGCTTAATATTCAACTGTTCCTGGAAGGTTTCTCTCAAACTCTCATCCTGGAGTCTACCAACATCATAACTTTCAATGCCAATTTTCAATGTCAATTCTTGTCAATTTTAAACTCTCAAGCTTAGTATTCAACTGTTCCTCTCAAATGGTTTCTCTCAAATTGTCAAAAGGTTTCTCTCAAGTTCTCATCCTGGAGTCTACCAACATCATAACTTTCAATGTCAATTCTTGTCAATTTTAAACTCTCAAGCTTAGTATTCAACTTTTCCTGGAAGAGTTCTCTCAAATTCTCATCCTGGAGTCTACCAACATCATAACTTTCTGGGAGGTAGTTACCCTTCCAAAATTTCAGCTTTAAATCACTACTTAAGACACTACTAGATGGTGATCTTTACTTTTAACATCAATAACAGCACTCCTATATACCCTAGTATCTTGTATCAATCCTGCCAGTCTTCAGTTTACTAGAGCATAATCAATAAGGTATGTTGTCTTACCATCACGTAAATACCATGTCAATTTATGGGCCATTTAATGACCAAACACCGTATAGATTGTAACTAGATTGTTATACCTACAAAATTGCAAAAGTCTTTGGCCATTACTGTTTTTTTTCCCAGATCAAATTTACTTAGGCTAAGATACCATCTATCCCTATTTCTACCAGCCTGGGCATTAAAATCTTTTAGTAAAAACACCACATTTCTTCCTGGGACCCTGTCTATTTGCTCTTGCAACTGTAAGTAAAATTCATCCGGGTCACTAATATCTCTGTCAGTTGGTTCAACAGGAGTATATATGACTATAACTGATATCCTGATGTTTTTAGACATAAAATGAGCAATTCGTATTCAAATATTAATTCCTTGCCAGGCTAAACAAGACTTTGCAGCTTCCTTATTCATCATGAGCCCTAATCCGTGTCTGTGTACTTCATCATTTCTGCCAGAGTAAATATATTCTATATCATCTAATTCCCTGCTTCTTACCCTAGGCTGTGAGTGTCCGAAACTCCTAATTAGGAATTTGGGAAATTTAGGCAACAAAATTCGCTTTTTTTCCCTAGCTTCTGTTTTCAGAGTTCTGGTAACTATTTTCCCGGTCAGTCTTTACCTACAGCTCATTACCCCAAATTGGCAAAGCACAATGCTCTTACCATATCTGACATTGATTTCTTCTGCTTCTTGTGGTTTTTCATTAGAAACTTTCTTTTCTTCGATCTTTTCATCAAATGTCACAACATCCCGTCTCGCTCTTTCATTTGGCTTTGCTAAAATTGGAAAAAAAACATCTGTAGATACTCTACGACTTGACTTTGGATATACGGTGGTTTCGTAATCTTTTGGGAGGGCAAGTCGGCAAGATGAAAAAAGGTATATTTTTAACCCACATATACGAAAATTCTTCTAAAAAAGACATTTGAAGCCACCTTGTTAGAGGGGAATTCCCCTTTTTACTCTAAGCACAGATAGGGTCAATGAATTATGCGGACGTGAACATAAATTTGCATTTTTTTTCTCCAAATATCTTTGCTTTCAATTTTGAATTTTAAATAGTAGTTAGGGTTAATCTTCTTGGTAGCTTCATGATGTTTTTTCTGTATAAAGTAAAATAGCCCAAAAGACAACGGAGGGCACTGCGCAAAAAAATTGCTTTTTGAGCAAAATTATATAGGCCACGTGGAAAGCCATATGTAAAGCATTGCTCCAATATTTGTGAAAAGAAATTGAAAGTGAACATCGTAGTCCCTTAATCCCTTGTAACTAATTATTATATTACTTTGTTTTTTAACTGTTTTAACTGTTTTTTGAATTTTAACTGTTTTTAATAATTGTTTTATTGTTTTATATGTAAATTGTTTAATTGTAAAAATTGTTTTAGATAATAATTATAGTTATTATGATTATTATATATTATTACAATTTTTTATTATATATTTTATTATATTTATTTTATTTATATTTTAGATTTTATTTATTATTATAGATTTTATTTTATAGTATAGATTTATACTATATAATAAAAAAATAATTAAATAATCAATATAATAAAAAATGTAATATATAATAAAAACTATATAATAAAAAAAGAATAATATAATAAAATAATATAGATTTATTATTTTATTTTACAATATAGATTTTATATTATAGATTTTATGTTATCATTAGATTGTATTTATTATTGCATATTTATTATAAGTATTTAATATAATTGTTATATTACTTCATTATTACTTTGTTGCATTCAACCTAGTTCCAACTAATTGGCTTTTATTTTAGCCTGAGTTATACTGAATTATTACAAATGTATTGGGATTTATTATTGATTCTAATTAAAGGAGTAAAAACAGAGTTAAATATATAATCTGAATTATAATTAAAACAGAATATTTGCAGTTTTTAAATCAAAATTTTAAAGAAAAACAGTCTCAGAGTAATTGAAAATAGTATTAAATCTCTCGAACAGAATTCTGCGTGCGTGCCTTTACGTTTTAAACTGTTTACAATGGCTTCAATTGGAGAGGGGGGCAAGGACCTGTGTTTTCTAGATTCTTAGTCAAGCCCCTAGATTTGAAAATTACCTTTTTGGGCGTATCTTTCATGTAAAATTACTTATTTGGCATTTTCATTGAAAAAACGTAAAAGAAACTACAAGCCTCCCCCCAATTCTTGTGAATTTACGCCACTTTTTAAATAAATAAAAAGGGGGTGAGCTCGAGTATCACCCTAGAGATGGTTCTACAAGTACTACCTTCCAAAGAAAGTAAAATTACTACACCGATTCTCTATTTAAAAAAAAAAATCTATGTCAGTTTCTTATAAAGATTCAAACTCTAACTTTCTTTAACAATAATTTAGTTTTAAATATTAGTGGTAGGGTTACCTGATAAACACGACTTTGATAAATCTTCAGACCCGCATGCATGAAACTACCCGGCTCGTAAGGAGCGACCCGGCTCAATAGTAACCAAAACTCTAAAAAATGGAATTTTGATACCAGTAGCTACATCAAAAGAATCGCATTTTAATGCTGGTTTTAAATATAAAAGTTTCATCAAGTTTAGTCTTACCCATCATTGTTACGAGCCTGAGAAAATTTGCGTTATTTTAGAAAATAGGGGGAAACACCCCCTAAAAGTCATAGAATCTTAACGAAAATCACACCATCAGATTCAGCGTATCAGATAACCCTACTGTAGAAGTTTCGAGCTCCTATCTACAAAAATGTGGAATTTTGCATTTTTTGCCACAAGGCAGATCACGGATGCGTGTTTATTTGTTTTTTTGTTTTTTTTTTCCCAGGGGTGATCGTATCGACCCAGTTGTCCTTGAGTGTTGCAAGAGGGCTCATTCTAACGGAAATGAAAAGTTCTAGTGCCCTTTTTAAGTTACCAAAAAAATTGGAGGGCACCTAGGCCCCTCCCACGCTAATTATTTTCCCAAAGTCAACGGATAAAAATTCTGAGATAGCCATTTTATTCAGTGTAGTCGAAAAACCTTATAACTATGTCTTTGGGGACGAATTACTCCCCCACAGTCCCCGTGGGAGGGGCAACAAGTTACAAACTTTGACCTGTGCTTACATATAGTAATGGTTATTGGGAAGTATACAGGCGTTTTCAGGAGGATTTTTTGGTTGGGGGGAGGGGTTGAGAAGAGAAGGATATGCTGGGGGAACTTTCCATCGAGAATTTGTCACAGGAGAAGAAAATTTCCATGAAGGGAGAGCAGGATTTACTAGCATTATTAAAAAAAAAAAACAATTAAAAAATAAATGTGAAAAAGCTTTTTCAGCTGGATGTAAGGAACAGCAATAAAACTTAAAACAAACAGAAATTATTACCCATATGAGGGGCTCACCTCCTTCTAATACCTCGCTTTTTACGCTAAAGTATTTTTAGTAATTTCAACTATTTATTCTACGGCTTTTGTTATTCAGGGGTCATTCTTAATGAATTGGGATAAAATTTAAGCTTTAGTGTAAAGAGCGAGGTACTGACGATGGGGCGAATCCCCTCATATATGTAATAAAAACATGAGAATACAAAAGTTCTTTACGTAAGCTAATTTATAAGTTACGTAAATCTTTTACCAATAAAAATATTCGTAAAAAATTAAAAGTTCTAGTTGCTTTTTTAATTAACCAAAAAATCGGAGGGCAACTAGGCTTCGTCCCCCGCTCTTTTTTTCTCAAAATCATTCGATCAAAATTACGAGAAAGCTATTTAGCAAAAAAAAAAAAAATGCAAATTTCGTTTTGATTATTCCTCTGCGGAGAGCCAAAATCAAAACATGCATTGATTCAAAAACGTTCAGAAATTAAATAAAAAAAAAAAAAAATGTTTTTTTAACTGGAAGTAAGGAGCGACATTAAAACTTAAAACGCACAGAAATTACTTCGTATATCAAAGAGGCTGCTACCTCATCAACGCCCCGCTCTTTACGCTAAAATTTTTTACTGTTTTAAAAAGAAGAATTGAGAGAAAGAGTCAAACTTTAGCGTAAAGAACGGGGCGTTGATGAGGTAACAGCCTCTTTCATATACGAAGTAATTTCTGTGCGTTTTAAGCTTTAATGTCGCTCCTTACTTCCAGTAAAAAAAAACTTGTTTTTTTTATTTAATGTTATAAAACTATGATGTTAAATTTTTTGGTATATATATAGCGGTTGGTCAATCCTGAAGGAATTAGGTTAAACGAATAAAAGTTGTTTTATTAGGTATTTATTTTATCCTGTTTCTAAATATTGTGGCGGCTTTCTTGAAAATGCGCCGCATCCCTCCTAATGGTCTTGCAAATAGCCCTAATGATCCCTTTTTCCATTAAATAAATCTAGTTTACATCATAAGCTCTTTCTTTAACTTTTTTTGGGGGGTAAATTCTTTTACTTACAGATTATTGAGATAGTAAGAAATAGACGTACCTGCGGAACTAGAATTCCGTCTTGAATCAAAATATAACATTCATTTACTTGATAAGTTTACTTTTACAACCCCTCCCCCCTAAATGTGAAATATATACCCTAGATTGTAAATATACACCGACTTCTAATATATCGTTTCGATAAACCGTTAAATCAATTTGAAGAAAAAGTTATACATGTAAAATTTATCATGTATAAGATTTGACCAATCAGGGTATAAATTTGACCAATAAAGGAGGAGGGAAGAAAATTAAATTTCAGATGAAAATTAATGTCAGAATGGAATCAAGGATGAAATTTTGATTCTAAGGGCTAGTCTATTCCTTAGCCATCTCGATAATACGTGAATCGTAAAATTTACCAGTTTTTCGCCAATCTCGGCTCATTGAAAATTAGCTTCGCCTTAGTGAGAAATTAAATAAAAAAACACGAGTTTTTTTAACTGAAAGTAAGGAGCGACATTAAAACTTAAAACGAACAGAAATTACTCCGTATATGAAATGGGTTGTCCCCTCCGCAATCCCTCGCTCTTTGCGCTAAAGTTTTTAATTGTTTTAAAAAGTAGAATTGTGGCAAAGAGTCAAACTTTAGCGTAAAGAGCGAGGGATTGCGGAGGGGACAACCCATTTCATATACGGAGTAATTTCTGTTCGTTTTAAGTTTTAATGTCGCTCCTTACTTTCAGTTAAAAAAACTAGTGTTTTTTTATTTAATTTCTGAACGTTTTTGAGTTAATGCATGTTTGATTTTGGCTCTCCGCACATAAATTATTGAAATGAAATTAGTATTTTAATTTTTTTTTGCTAAATGGCTTTCTCTTAGTTTTGATCAGACCATTTTGAGAAATAAGGGGTGGGGAAGGAGGCCTAGCTGCCCTCCAGTTTTTCGGTTACTTAAAAGGCTACTAGAACTTTTAATTTTTAACGAACGTTTTTATTAGTAAAAAACATACGTAACTTAAAAATTAACTTACGTAACAAACTTTTATATTCTTATATTTTTATTATGTGTACGAGGAGGTTTGTACTCTCGTTACTACCTCGCTCTTTACACTAAATCGTAAGTTTTGTCCCAATTCTTTAAGAATGACCCCTGAATCAAAAAGGCCGTAGAATAAATAGTTGAAATTACTAAAAATATTTTAGCATAAAGAGCCAGGTATTTATCTCCTCCTAAATACCTCGCTCTTTATGCTAAAGTATTTTTAGAACCCCTCATATGCGTAATAATCTCTGTTCGTTTTAAATTTCAATGCTATTCCTTGCTTTCAATTGAAAAAACGTTTTCAGGTTTATTTTTTCATTGTTTTTTTATTGTAATGCTAGAAAATCCTGCGCCCTTTTCATTGAATTTTTCTTCCCCCATGACATATTCCTCCAAGAAAAGATCCTCCCACACAGCCCCCTCCCATCAACCCCACCCCCCAAACCAAAAAATTTCCCTGAAAACGTCTGTACAATTCCCAATAACCATTACTATATGTAAACACTGGTCAAAGTTTGTAACTTGCAGCCCCTCCCCCAGGGATTGTGGGGGAGTAAGTAATTCCCAAAGACATAGTTATTATGGTTTTCGACTATGCGGAACAAAATGGCTATCTCAAAATTTTAATCCGTTGACTTTTGGATAAAAATAGCGTGGGAGGGGGCCTAGGTGCCCTCTAATGTTTTTGATCACTTAAAAAGGGCACTAGAACTTTTCATTTCCGTAAGAATGAGCCCTCTTGCGACACTCTAAGACCACTTGGTCGATACGATGACCCCTGGGGAAAAGAAAGAAAAAAAAAAAACAAACAAATAAACACGCACCCGTGTTTTGTCTTCTGGCAAAAAATACGAAATTCCAGATTTTTTTAGATAGGAGCTTGAAATTTTTGCTATAGGGTTCTCTGATATGCCGAATGCGATGGTGTGATTTTCGTTAAGATTCTATGACATTTAAGGGATGTTTTCCCCTTTTTTCCAAAATAAGGCAAATTTTCTCAGGCTCTATCTTTTAGCATCAAAATTCCGTTTTTTAGAGTTCCGTTTACTATTGAGCCGGGTCGCTCCTTACTACAGTTCGTTACCACGAACTGTTTGAAAAGAAAATAATTCGGTATTTATGGGCTTCTGACATTATTACTCCTTTGCAGAAGTTAGGCTCAAAATTGGAAAAGGATTATATTTTTTCTCTGGGCCCCTTCCACCTCTTAGCTCGTTTATTTTCCCATTAGTTTTCACCTGTTTTCGCTTTATAGTTGTGTTATCTCTTAGCAGTTCTTTCGTTAGTTGAATTATGGTTGTGGTATATATGCTTTATCGCTCGTATAGTTGTGTGTGTTATTTTCAAATTATACTCCATAATAGAGAGGCTCCGAACACCCAGCATTGTATATTAAGCTCTGAATTTGACGTTTTTTCTAACGTGACCAGATTCGTCCTGCGCCCTTTTCATTGAATTTTTCTTCACCATGACATATTTCTCCAAGGAAAGATCCTCCCACATAGCCCTCTCCCCTCAACCCTACCCCCAAAACCAAAACAATCCCCCTGAAAACGTCTGTACACTTCCCAATAACCATTATTATATGTAAACACTGGTCGAAGTTTGTAACTTGCAGCCCCTTCCCCAGGGACTGTGGGGGAGTAATTCATCCCCAAAGACATAGTTATTATGATTTTCGACTATGTTGAACAAAATGGCTATCTCAAAATTTTGATCCGTTGACTTTGGGGAAAAAATGAGCGTGGGAGGGGGCCTAGATGCCCTCCAATTTTTTTGGTCACTTAAAAAGGGCACTAGAAATTTTCATTTCCGTTAGAATGAGCCCTCTTGCGACATTCTAGGACCACTTGGTCGATACGATGACCCCTGGGAAAAAAAAAACAAAAAGAAAAAAAAAAAAACAAACAAACAAACACGCACCCGTGATTTGTCTTCTGGCAAAAAATACAAAATTCCACATTTTTGTAGATAGGAGCTTGAAACTTCTACAGTAGGGTTCTCTGATACGGTGAATCTGATGGTCTTATTTTCGTTAAGATCCTACGACTTTTAGGGGATGTTTCCCCCTATTTTTCTAAATAAGGCAAATTTTCTCAGGCTCGTAACTTTTGATGGGTAAGACTAAACTTGATGAAACTTATATATTTAAAATCAGCATTAAAATGCGATTCTTTTGATGTAGCTATTGATATCAAAATTCAATTTTTTAGAGTTTTGGTTACTATTGAGCCGGATCGTTCCTTACTACAGTTCGTTACCACGAACTGTTTGAAAATGAATTGTGAATACGAATATTATTTGAAATGATTTAAAAGATCGATAACAATAGTCAGAAACAAGACATTTTGACTATTAGAAACGTGCCTTATTTCATTAAGCAAGA
>NC_088867.1:1904073-1971573 GCF_032884065.1 Artemia franciscana | reverse complement strand
ACTTTGACCAGTGCTTACATATAGTAATGGTTATTGGGAAGTGTACAGGTGTTTTCAGGAGGATTTTTTGGTTGGAGGCAGGGGTTGAAAAGAGGGGAATATGCTAGGGGAGCTTTCCATCGAGGAATTTGTCATGGGGGAAGAAAATTTCCATGAAGGGAGCGCAGGATTTACTAGCATTACTTAAAAAAAACAATGAAGAAGTTTTTTTCAGCTGGAAGTAAGCAGCAGCATTAAAACTTAATACGAACAGAAATTAAATCCCATATAAGGGGCTCATCTCCTCCTAATACCTCGCTCTTTACGCCAAAGTATTTTTAGTAATTTCAACTATTTATTCTGCGGCTTTTGTGATTCAGGGGTCATTCTTAATGAATTGGGACAAAATTTAAGCTTCAGTGTAAAGAGCGAGGTACTGACGAGGGGGCAAACCCCCTCATATATGTAATAAAAACATAAGAATACAAAAGTTCTTTACGTAAGCTAAGCTAATTTATAAGTTCCGTATATCTTTTACTTATAAAAAGATTCGTAAAAAATTAAAAGTTCTAGTTGCCTTTTTAATTAACCGAAAATCGGAGGGCAATTTTCCCCGCACTCTGGAGGGGGGCTTCAGCCCTCCAGGGCAGGGGGGCTCCCCCCTCCCCTGCTTTTTTCTCAAAATCATTCAATCAAAATTATGAGAAAGCCATTTAGCCCAAAAAAATAAATATACAAATTTCGTTTTTATTATTCCTCTGCGGAGAGCCGAAATCAAAACATGCATTGATTCAAAAACGTTCAGAAATTAAATAAAAAAAACAAGTTTTTTAAATGAAAGTAAGGAGCGACATTAAAACTTAAAACGAACAGAAATTACTCCGTATATGAAAGGGGCTTTTCCTTCTCAACGCCCCCCTTTTTACGCAAAAGTTTTTTACTGTTTTAAAATGTAGAGTTAAAAGAAAGAGTCAAGCTTTAGCGCAAAGAGTGGGGCGTTGAGAAGGAAAAGCCCCTTTCATATACAGAGTAATTTCTGTTCGTTTTAAGTTTTAATGCCGCTCCTTACTTTCATTTAAAAAACTTGTTTTTTAAACAAGTTGATGTTGAATGCTTTCAAAGATCTTATTAGTAGTGATGGGTCAATCTGTTTCAGACAGCCTCTAAGTGCTACTCTTTTCTTCTTCACCGTTAATCACGAAGAAGAGTAACGGCAATTCCCTCAAGACACAGATATTATTAATGTTCTAAGAGATAAATGTGTCTGTTACATAATAGGGAATTTTTTTTCTAAGCGTTGCAGGTGGTTGTTACGTAATGGGGATGTTTACTTTAGGATTTCTTTGGTTGTTACGTAGTAGAGTTTGTTTTCTTTAAGATGAAGGTGCGTGTTACGTAAAAGAGTTGTTTTTCTAGAGAGGCAGGTGTATATTACATAATGGGGTTTGTTTAATCATGCAAATGGATTCAGATGTATGTTCTGTAATAGGGAATGTTGCCTTAAAGACATTTCAAGGCGTTTTTAAGACATTATTTTCATGACGTTTTTCAAGACGTTTGAAAACGTTTCAAGGCGTATTTAATACATTTTCTTTAAGACATTTATCAAGACGATTCAATACATTTCGGTGTAGATGACCATATCTTGGACACATTCTCTGCATGCCAGATCACAAACTTCCAAAAACGCTCCTCCACCTGGCAACTAGAAGGCACCCGTCACCGAGGAAGACCAAAGAACACACTCCTCAGGACGTATTAATGTGACAGAAAAGCCCTCCAGGCGAGTCTCACCCTTCCCCAGAGTGGAAAGACATATATGCAACGGCTCACATGAGGGAAGATTGGAGCCTACTCACCGACGCCCTGTGTGCCTCTTGAGGCATATGAGGAGGTAAGGTCTAAGGCAAGGTCAATACATTTCGAGACGTTTTTAAGACATGTTTGTCATTTCGAGTTTGTCAATGCTTTTTTCAAGACGTTCCAAAATATTTCAAAAGGTTTTTAAGATTGTTTTCTTCAAGACGTTTCAAGACATCCAAGACGTTTTTTAAGACATTTTTTCTTCAAGACGTTTTAAGGCATTTCAAGACGTTTTTAAGACATTTATAGGGCCCGTTTTTTAAGGCCCCTGGGAATTCCTGGTTGTAACTGGGGGTAGCACACACATAGGGTGCTATGTAATGACAATAAACACGTGGGTTGTTACATAATTATACGTTTCTTTCTGTGCATTTTTTTTCAGGGAACCGTTATTATGTTAGGAGTTTTGTCAGCATTAGGACTCGAAAAACATTTTTCCTCAACGGAATGAAGCATTAGAGAGCTGGACTACGAAAGCCTTCCTAATTTTATGATTCGGCATATACTTTCTGCGTTATAACTTAATCCACGCACTAAAAATTATTCGTCTTATTTTCTAGAATGATTAAATAAAAAAACAAGTTTTTTTTATCTGAAAGTAAGGAGTGACGTTAAAACTTAAAACGAACAGAAATTACTTCGTATATGAAAGGGGCTGCTTCCTCATCAACGCCCCGCTCTTTACGCTAAAGTTTGACTCTTTCTGTCAACTCTACTTTTTAAAACAGTAAAAAAATTGAGCGTAAAGAGCGGGGCGTTGATGAGGAAGCAGCCCTTTCATATACGAAGTAATATCTGTTCGTTTTAAGTTTTAATGTCGCTCCTTACTTTCAGCTAAAAAAACTTGTTTTTTTTTTATTTAATTTCTGAACGTGTTTGAATAAATGCAAGTTTTGATTTTGGCTCTCCGCAGAGGAATAATTAACACGAAATTTGCAAGTTTAATTTTTTTTTGGCTAAATGGCTTTCTCATAGTTTTGATCGAATGATTTTGATAAAAAAGGGAACGGTGGAGGAAGCCTAGTTGCCCTGCGATTTTTTAGTTACTTAAAAAGGCAACTAGAACTTTTAATTTTTTACGAATGCTTTTCTTAGTAAAAGATAAACGTAACTTTTAAATTAGCTTACGTAACTAACTTTTGTAATCTCATGTTTTTATTACATATATGAGGGATTCATCCCCTCGTCAGTACCTCGCTCTTTACACTAAAGATTAAGTTTTGTCCCAATTCATTAAGAATGACCCCTGAATCACAAAAGCCGTAGAATAAATAGTTGAAATCACTAAAAATACTTTAGCGTAAAGAGCAAGGTATTAGGAGGAGGTAAGCCCCTCATATGCGTAATAATTTCTGTTTGTTTTAAGTTTGCGCTCCCCAATATTTCCTGCGCTCCCTTCATGGAAATTTTCTTCCCCCATGACAAGTCCCTCGATGGAAAGTTCCCCCTACATATCCCCCTCTTGTCAACTCCTCCCCCAACCAGAAAATCCCCCTGAAAACGTATGTACACTTCCCAATAACCATTACTATATGTAAGCACTGGTCAAAGTTTGTAACTTGTAGCCCCTCCCACGGGGACTCTGGGGGAGTAAGTCGTCCCTGAAGACACAGTTATAAGGTTTTTCGACTGCGCTGAATAAAATGGCTATCTCAGAATTTTGATCCATTGATTTTGGGAAAATAATTAGCGTGGGAGGGGGCCCATGTGCCCTCCAATTTTTTGTCACTTAAAAAGGTCACTAGGACTTTTCCTTTCCGTTAGAATGAGCCCTCTTGCAAGATTCTAGGACCACTGGGTCGATACGATCACCCCTGGGAAAAAAAAACAACAAACAAACAAACTAACAAATAAACAGGCATCCGTAATCTTCCTTCTGGCAAAAAATACAAAATTCCACATTTTTGTAGATAGGGGCTTGAAACTTCTGTAACAGGGTTTTCTGATACGCTGAATCTGATGGTGTGATTTTTGTTAAATTTCTACGACTTTTAGGGGGTATTTCCCCCTATTTTCTAAAATAAGGCAAATTTTCGCAGGCTCGTAGCTTTTGATGGGTAAGACTAAACCTGATGAAATTTATATACTTAAAATCAGCATTAAAATGCAATTCTTTTGATGTAGCTATTGGTATATAAATTCCATTTTTGGAGTTTTGGTTACTATCGAGCCGGGTCGCTCCTTACTACAGTTCGTTACCACGAACTGTTTGGTTAAATGAATCACCTATTTTCTTATGTCTACAATAATTGACCCGCAGGGAAGAAAATTGATTACTAGAAATTGGATACATTTGGTGTGCACCTGCTTGTTAAGTAATGCTTTTGAGGGTATTATTAGTTAGCATTGGGGATTATTCATAGCGAATTTTTTAGTGATACATTCTTTTACTCTATTGAAACTTTAATTTAATATCTGAGATGAAAGCCCAAGCTGGAGATTCATTGTATATAAAATATGGTACACCTTCATACACAATCAAAAGTCTTTTTTTTCCTCTTTACTACCCAGATTTCTTAGAGACAAGCTTGAAAGAGCATACCTATGCACATAGGTACAAAGTGCTTAAATTGCATCAATGAAATATATTGAAGATTCATCCTGGAATTAAAACATAAAGAATTTAGGGCTTTTTTGTAAATACAAGTTTAATAATAAAGAAAAACATTATAATATCATAAAATTACCAAAAAAGTAATTAAAATTCAACAAATGGAAAAGCAAATTGTGAAAAAAACTGATATAGGATAAAATATAAGCAAAAACAAGCGTCAATTAAAGAAAGGTAGTCTGGTAGTAAAGTGAGCTGTTAGTAGTAGTAGTATTTTCATGTTTTTTGTATGCCATTCGTACTAGACCTTAAACATTTTTCAAACATATTGTTAATAAGACATACTTGCCTTGACCTCAAATGGCTTGGTAATATAGTTAGTTGTTCATGGTAGTAGTATTTTTTCAATGTCATTTATACTATTACTTGAATATCTTCATATATTTTCTTGATAAACCGTACCTGCCTCGACCTCATATGGCTTGATGGTGCAATGAGTTCTTAGTAGTAGTTCTATTTTCGGGTTTTTGCAACCTATTCATATTATACCTTAAATATTTTCTGATATTTTCTTGATAAAACCTACTTGTGTACACCTCAGGTGGCTTGATAGTGTGATGAGTTGTTACTATTAGTAATATTATCGTGTTTTCTGTAAGCAATTTATATTATACCTTAAACATTTTCAGATATTGCCTTAATAAAACATAAATACGTTAGCCTTAGTTGGCATTTTGACGTGGTATTATTAGCAGTATTATTATTGTGCTTTTTTCAAACCATTTATGCTCTGCCTTACAAATTTATATATATATATATATATATATATATATATATATATATATATATATATATATATATATATATATATATATATATATATATATATATATATAATATATATATATATATATATATATATATATATATATATATATATATATATATATATATATATATATATATATATATATATATATATATATATATATTTATATTCTTGATAAATTGTAGCAGTGTTGGCCTGAGGTAACTTGCTGCTACTGTGAGTTGTTAGTAGTAGTTCTATATTTGTGTTTTTTTAAACATTTTATATTTTCTCGGTAAGACGTCCCTGTGTCAATCCCATGTGGCTTGGTGGTGCTTTGAGGTGTTAGTAGTAGTAGCATTTTCATATTTTTTTTTGTATGGCATTCATACTATACCTTAAATATTTTCAAGTATTTTCATGATAAACCGGGTCCATCTATAACTAACCCAGGCACCTGCAACCAATTTGTTGTACCCTGGATACCTTCAACCGACCAGCTTTAATAGCTATCAAAACTACATGATTTATATTTTTCTTATGAAAAATCGCACTGCTTTTTAAGGGTTCAGTTTTTTTTTCTTACATGCTAGTAGGTTAGGTAAACCTAACCTACAAACGATAAGCTAGGCTAGATGGCCCACCATCAAACCTAACTTAACCTATCATTTGTAGGTTCGATAGGTTTGGTTCCTATTGGTCCCTTAAATTGATAAAAGACTCTAAAGTCCCTTTTCTTGTTTTGATTTAAAGATCAATATTCTGCAGGTGACCATTGCCTGTTAGTATACGATTTTCAGTATTTTCGTTTCGACTGAGATTCTAGGATTCTGTTTTGGCTTGTTTAAGAAAGACAAAACTTGATGTTACATAGGCTAAAGTGTTATTGTATGGATAGAGTGGAAATACTAGTAACGGAAAAGAGTGACCCCCTTTGCCTTTGGAGTCAATAGGCTAGGAGGTGGCAGGGTTCGGTTTGCTTGTTAATTACTTAGAAAGCTCTTTTCTGGGTGTCGCTGTTGTACACAGAGAAAAAAAGAAATAAGAGAATGGCTCCAAGAACAAAATACTAAGGAGGCGGTGTTAAAACCAAATTTATTTTGCTATTTTGAGCTTACGTACATTTCTCCTACTACTTGACTACTTCTTTGTGCCCCCTTTTATTTGAATGCATTTCTGGTAATAGCCTATATATTTTTCTACTGTCTTCTTTTCGTTCCTTAAGAATTACGGTTTGAAGTTTCAGTTTGAATTGAAAATTGGAAAGTGCAAATTCAAACAAACTTGGTTTGATGAGAAAGACGTGACGGGGCACCAAATGAAAGAGTGATGCAGATTCTTTCAGGAAGATCTGTTCTCTTTCTACTACTGTATCTGCAATACATCGCTTGTCTGTCATAAGGGCTTCTACGCTTTACTATAAAACGCCAGAACTGCTGAACATAAGAGGAAAGTTACCATAAAGCTAACGCCAAACCAGCTTCGTCTCTCGGCAGCATCTTCCGTGAAAAGCGTCACATCGGAAAGTGCAAATTCAAGGAAATTTGGTTTGACGAGAAAGATGTGGCGGGACACCAAATTAAAGAGTGATGTAGAGCCGTTCAGGGAGATCTGTTCTCTTTCTACTGTGGTATCTGCAATACATTGCTTGTCTGCAATAAGGGCTACTACCCTTTACTGTCAAACACCAGAACTGCTAAACATAAGAAAAAAGTTGCCATAAAGCTAACGCCAAACCAGCTTCGTCTCTCGGCAGCATCTTCCATGAAAAGCGGCACATCGGCAAAACTGCAGATGCTCTTAAAAAAATGGCATTGAAAAGAATTACATGGTTGAAATACAGCTAGCGTGGGCCATGATAGAGGGAATTCTGTCGATGTGTATTGAACAAAAAAAGTTAGGTGCTACTCTTGAAGCCCTCTAGCAGCAGTTAGAGTCAAAGAAATAGTTGCAGATCACATTTCTGTTCCAGCAAAAGACGATGCAAAAAAGGGAAACATATAGGCTATGTGTTTTAGTACCTAGTCTCTTTTATCATATTTTTGAATCTGATTTTATGTATTTGAAAGTAAAGCGTACAGATAAAACAAGAAAAAAGCTCCTCCATGACATGATCTTTCTCAAGTGGTCTGTTTCTTAATTATCACTTGATCTCTGATCATGGACAGATGTCTGCAAATGATTATTACCATTTTTTCCCTTAGTCAAGTGTCATTTGGTGTCGTGTCACTTTTTGTCACTTCAGAAAAAAGCTTTCTGAAAATTGAGTTTCGAGGTCCATTTTGTGTTCAGAATTGTCCCCAGAGAGGTCACTTTTTCATCTTAAAAGAGTCCCTAAGTCCCTTTTTATTGCCAATCGAACCTTTGGCAGCCCTGGTATGATATGGCCTCCCTTATCGCTTGCGAGAAAAGCTTTAGGCTATGAAATTTGCTCAATGTTTGCGTGTAGATTTGTTATTGGGAAGTATGTAGACATTTTTCGCGGGAAGTGGGGAATTTTCTGATGGGGAAATTTTCCACATGGAGACTGGTGGGGAGGATTTCAGAGTTAAAAATTCTCCTCGGGTTATTTTCTGTGGGATTAATTTTTCAATTGGGAGGGATGATTCTATTTTGTTTTCATGGAGTGGGGGATTTTTGGATTATTTGAATAACGATACAAAACTAAAGTATTTTTTTATGAGAGGATGTTAAGGTATAGTCCGCAAGAAATTTCCCGGGGAGAATTCTCAGTAAGGATTGAATTATCAAAGGAGAATTTATAGAAAGGGGGCTATTTTACGTGAGAGGAACTTTCTGTGGAATATTTACCGTGGGGGAAGGTGATTATATATGTTGGGGGAGCCGAGGAAGTCAACATTATTTAAAAAGCGATTATAAAATAAATTTTTTGAATATCAAATGAAAGCGAGGAGCAACATTAAAACCTATGACGGATATACATAATTCCGTATAAAAAGGGCTTGTAACCTCTTCCTTTCACCTTACCCTAAAGCCTGACTTTCTGTCACAATTTATTAGGAGTAAGTCCCGAAACATGTTTAATTAAAATAGGAAGCTTTTTTACTGAACTTCAACTACTACTGAAACTACTAAGTACTACTGAACTTCAGTGTAATAGGGATTTACTCAACATTAGGAGAAAAAGTTAATGACCTACTAGCTAAAACCTGGGAAGTGTAATGCATACATAGGTGTGGAACAAACTGAAGGACCTACAAAAGCAAATATAGAAAATGATTTTTGTAGTACTTCCGCAAAATGCAAGTCAGCTCTTTTCGAATATCCATAAATGAATGCTGCACAAACTTCAAAAGAACAAACTTTAACACAAAAAAAGAGGGGCTACCACTCTCTTAGGACCAGAGAGTCATTTGTGCTTCATTGAACAATATTGTGTTTTGAAAAGCGTTTTTGTGTCAAAATTACATTAAAAAAACTAGTTTTTTTAACTGAAAGTAAGGAGCGACATTAAAACTTAAAACGAACAGAAATTACTCCGTATAGGAAATGGTTTGTCCCCTCCGCAATCTCTCGCTCTTTACGCTTAAGCTTTTAATTGTTTTAAAAAGCAGAATTATAGCAAAGAGCCAAACTTTAGCGTAAAGAGCGAGGGATTGCGGAGGGGACAACCCATTTCATATACGGAGTAATTTCTGTTCGTTTTAATTTTTAATGTCGCTCCTTATTTTCAGTTAAAAAAACTAGTTTTTTATGTAATTTCTGAACCTTTTATGAATTAATGCATGTTTGATTTTGGCTCTCCACACATAAATTATTAAAATGAAATTTGCATATTAATTCCTTTTTTGGCTAAATGGCTTTCTTTTAGTTTTGATCAGACGATTTTGAGAAATAAGGGATGGGGAAGGAGGCCTAGTTGCCATGCAATTTTTTTCGGTTACATAAAAAGGCAACTATAAATTTTAATTTTTAACGAATTTTTTTATTAGTAAAAAATATACGTAACTTAAGAATTAACTTACGTAACAAACTTTTATATTCTTTAATTTTTATTATGTATATGAGTGGGTTTGTACCCTCGTTAGTACCTCGTTCTTTGCACTAAATCGTAAGTTTTGTCCCAATTCTTTAAGAATGACCCCTGAATCAAAAAGGCCGTAGAATAAATAGTTGGAATTACTAAAAATACTATAGCATAAAGAGCCAGGTATTTATCTCCTCCTAAATACCTCACTCTTTATGCTAAAGTATTTTTAGAACCCCTCATATGCGTAATAATCTCTGTTCGTTTTAAGTTTCAATGCTACTCTTTACTTTCAATTGAAAAAAAACTTTTCCATGTTTAATTTTTCATTGTTTTTTTTTTATAGTAATTTTAGAAAATTCTGCGCCCTTTTCATTGAATTTATATTCCCTCGTGATATATTTCTCCAAGGAAAGATCCTCCCACATAGCCTCCTCCCCTCAACCCTCCACAAAACCAAAAAAAAATCCCCTGAAAACGACTGTACACTGGCCAATAACCATTATTATATGTAAACACTGGTCGAAGTTTGTAACTTGCAGCCCCTCCCCCAGGTACTCTGGGGGAGTAAGCCATTCCCAAAGACATAGTTATTATGGTTTTTTACTATGCGGAACAAAATGGCTATCTGAAAATTTTGATCTGTTGACTTTGGAGAAAAAATGAGCGTGGGAGGGGGCGTAGCTGCCCTCCAATTTTTTTGGTCACTTAAAAAGGGCACTAGAACTTTTCATTTCCGTTAGAATGATCCCTCTTGCGACATTCTAGAACCACTTGGTCGATACGATGACCCCTGGGAAAAAAAAACAAAAAAAAAAACAAACAAACAAATAAACACGCACCTGTGATTTGTCTTCTGGCAAAAAATACGAAATTCCACATTTTTGTAGATAGGAGCTTGAAAATTTTGCTTTAGGGTTCTCTGCTACGCCAAATGCGATGGTGTGCTTTTCGTTAAGATTCTTTGACTTTTAGGGAGTGTTTTCCCCTATTTTCTAAAATAAGGCAAATTTTTTCAGGCTTGTAACTTTTGATGACAAAGACTAAATTTGATGAAACTTATATATTTAAAATCAGCATGAAAATCTGATTCTTTGGATGTATATTTTAGCATCAAAATTCCATTTTTTAGACTTTCGTTTACTATTGAGCCGGGTCGCTCCTTACTACAGTTCGTTACCACGAACTGTTTGACAATGCCTCTAGCGTTATACACATATCATTAATGTCAGTGTTAGAATATTCATAAACACTAACACATTCCTAAACAAACTTCCATATTTTTGCGTATTTGCCTAATCAAGTTTTAAATATCACATTTTTACTACTTTTAAACAAGCAAATTACTTACATTTACCATTTGTAGGTGTATTTGTGAAATTGATATTCTATCCGTTATCGTCTATAAGGAAATAATAATAACAATATTATCACTACTTGTTTTTAGGTGTTTCTACTTTAGTCTAGTGTGTGCTCTCCCTTTTCATTATTTTGTGTTTAAACCTGATTTAGCCTATTGTTTTTGTTTTTTTGTGTTTTATTAATGTGAAGTGTGGCCCACAACAAAAAAAGCTTCTTGGGCTCGAAAACCGTTTGTAATAGCATCAAGTATGAACAAAATGATTTATTGATGGACTGATAACTCTAATTTAGACAAATTTCATATTTTAGCGTGTGTAAAGTAACGGTCCAATAGAAAAAATTACTGTTAAAATATTTTACAAAAGAAAATTTTTTCAAAGTTTTTCAAACAATTTAAGAAATAAAACAAGTGGAAATATGGGCATATCATATGTCAATCTTGCAAAGAAATAAAATTACTATGAATTAAATTGAAACTGAACTGAAACCTGAATTACCGAAAAATTTAATTAAAGTGAAACTGAAACCAAAGTAGCAATAATATAAATTACCAAAAATAAGATTTGAAGTCCTATCTCTAATATAAAACATAATTTTGAAACAAAGGGTAGATTCCATACCAGGGGTCTATTGACCTTTGGCTATGTTAATAATATCATCCCTGTATTATACTTAATTTAAATCTTTCAAATATTATGAGCAAAGCTGCTATCTGAAAAGTTTTGATCCGATGACATTTTGGTTTAATGAGATCATTAGTCCAATAAAGGTACTAGATGGGTTTGTAACTCTCCAATCCCTTCTGCCCCTTAGAAAGAAGCTAGAACTTTCTATTTCGAGCTGAATGAACCCTTTCCAAGTATTTATGACCACCCTTCAATACGAAGTGGTTGGAAGAAGAGTGTGTGATCCATCGCTCTTTACCAAGTTAATCCCACTGCGTAGAGTATGATTTTGGTATTTTCATAATATTCTTATTGAAAAGGACAATAAGGTTATTGAAAAGGACAATAAGGACAAAAATCACCTGATTTTGTTGATTATGCTGACCTAATACAAATTTTGTTAACAAACAGTTCGTGGTAACGAACTGCAGTAAGGAGCGACCCTGCTCAATAGTAACCCAAACTTTAAAAAATGGAATTTGATACCAATAGTCACATAAAAAAATCGCATTTTAATGATGATTTTAAATGTATAACTTTCATCAAGATTAGTCTTACCTATCAAAAGTTACGAGCCTGAGAAAATTTGCCTTATTTTAGAAAATAGGGGAAAATAGTCCCTAAAAGTCATACAATCTTAACGAAAATCACACCATCATATTCAGCGTATCAGAGAACTTTATTGTAGAAGTTTCAAGCTCCTATCTACAAAAATGTGGAATTTCGCGTTTTTTGCCAGAAGACAGATCACGGATGCGTGTTTATTTGTTTTTTGTTTTTTTTTCCAGGGGTGATCGTATCGACCCAGTGGTCCTAGAATGTAGTGAGAGGGCTCATTCTAACGAAAATTGAAAGTTATAGTGTCCTTTTTATGTGACCAAAAAAATTGGAGGGCACCTAGGCCCCCTCCCACGCTCATTTTTTCCCCAAAATCACCAGATCAAAATTCTGAGATGGCCATTTTATTCACCATAGTAGAAAAACCTAATAACTGTGTCTTTGGGGACGACTTATTCCCCCGCAGTCCCCGTGGGAGGGGTTGCAAGTTACAAACTTTGACCTGTGTTTACATATAGTAATGGTTACTGGGAAGTGTACGGACGTTTTCAGGGGGATTTTTTTGGTTTGGGAGGGAGAGTTGAGGTGGGGGGAAGGAAGTTACGTGGGAAGATCTTTCCATGGAATAACTTCTCAATTGGGAAGAGACTTTCAATGAAGGGGGCGCAGGATTTTTTAGCGTTATTTAAAAAAACAATGAAAAAATAAATATGAAAAGTGTTTTTCTACTGAAAGTGAGGAGCAGCATTAGAACTTAAAACAAGCAGAAATTATTACGTATATGAGGGGTTTACCTCCTCGTAATGCCTCGCTCTTTACGCTAAAGTATTTTTAGTAATTTCAACTATTTATTCTACGGCTTTTGTGATTCGAGGGTCATTCTTAAGGAATTGGGACAGAATTTAAGCTTTAGTGTAAAGAGCAAGGTATAGACGAAGGGTGAACCCCCTCATTTACGTAATAAAAACATACGAATAGAGAAGTTCGTTACGTAAGATAATTCGTTTAATTACGTATATTTTTTACAAATGAAAATGTTCGTAAAAAATTAAAAGCTCTAGTAAAAAGCCTTTTTAAGTAATAAAAAAATTGGAGGACAACTAGGCTTCCTTCCTCTCTCCTTTTTTCTCAAAATCTTCCGATTAAAACTATGAGAAAGCCATTTAGCCCCCCCCCCCAAAAAAAAATGAATATGCAAATTTCGTTTTAATTATTTATGTGCGGAGAGCTAAGATCAAAACATGCATTAATTAAAAAACGTCAGAAATTAAATAAAAACATAAGTTTTTTTTAAATGAAAGTAAGGAGCGACATTAAAACTTAAAACGAGCAGTAATTACTTCGTATATGAAAGGGGCTTCTCCTTCTCAACACCCCGCTCTTTAAGCTAAATTTTTGTTTTTAAGAAGTAAGAGTTAAGGGTCAAACTTTAGCGTAAAGAGCGAGGCGTTGAGGAGGAAAAGACCCTTTCATATACGGAGTAGTTTCTGTTCTTTTTAAGTTTTAATGTCGTTCCTTACTTTCATTTAAAAAACTTGTTTTTTTTTATTTAATTCAGTCCTAGAGACTCATTCCTAGAGAAATAGATAATTCTCAGGGGAAGGGCTGCAGGCTATAGGGCTCCTGGTTTGCATATAGTATTGGTTATTGGCGAAGTATACTGACGTTTTCAGGGGGTATTTTCTAGTGGTGGGGGGAAGGTCAGGGGCTATGTAAGAGGATCTTTCCATGAAGGAATTTATCATTGGAGAAGAGAATTTCCATGAAGGGGGTATTTTGACTGACGAATTCAGACAGTTTGAACTTGACTTATTAGGAGTTTCAGAAACTCATCCCTGGGGTAGGAAAACCCCTGTTGAATCGAATGACGGGGATTCTAGTGACTCAGAAGAATTTTAATTTGAGTTACTGCAGCAAATAGACAGGGTACCAAGTAGAAATATGGAGTTTTTACTAGGAGATTTTAACACCCAGGTCGGTAGAAATAGGGATAGATTGTATCCTAGCCTAGGTAAATTTGGTATAGGAAAAGAAAACAGTAAAGGCTGTTATATTTAACCTAGTCATAACCATAAAATGGCCCATAAGTTGAAATGGCAATCACGTGATGGTAAGACAGCAAACCTTATTGATTATGTCATTGTAAACCAAAGACTAGCAGGATCAATACAAGATACAAGGGCACATAGGAGTGCTGTTATTGATGTTAAAAGTAATAATCACCATCTAGTAGTGTCTAGGGTTAATTTAAAGCTGAAATTTCGGAAGGGTAAATACCTCCCGGGAAGTTATGATGTTGCTAGACTCCAGAATAAAAATTTAAGAGAAACTTTCCAGAAACAGTCGAATGTTAAACTTGAAAGTTTAAAATTTGACAATGTGAAAGATGGATGGAATAATGTTAGAAAAACTATATGTGAATTTGCTGATAGTGTCTTAGGGAAGAAAGTTAAGACTGCAGCTAGGAACATTATAGTGGAGGAAAAATACGGTTTGACCTCGGGGAAATTGCAACAGATTTTTTTTTTTTTACGCCAAAATTTTCAGAAAAATAAGCTTAATTACACAACAAAAATCCCCCAAATCTCCCTTGCACGGTTACCCGAAACCTCTCTTGAAGAGAGGTTTCCTCTCAAGAGGGAAAATAAAGGGGGAAGTCGGAATTTCTATTTGGATGTATTTTTAGGTTTAACTGGTCCTTTTCTATCAAATCAAGCATGACGAGTCCGAATCCGACGTCAGAAATCAATTTTTCCGTACCCGAGTATCAATTGTCATCTTCAGGGAACAATGGGGGGGGGGGTAAAGTATGAAGATCATTATTTATCGGATTGCGCCGGCTAAAAGATCGTTTTTTATCAGATAAAGTACCGTACTGTCAAATATGAGGTCAAAAAGTGGTTTTTTCTGTTTACCTCATTTCCACCCCTAAAGGGCTTGTAATATGAGGGATTGCTAAGTATAACATCTTAAAAAACCGCTTCTTTAATCGAGATCAAAATTTCATATAAGTCAGTTATAAAAAGGAACGCTTAGAACTCATGTAAATTAATCACAAGAACACTTTGATTCTAAAGCACAACCTAAAGCTAATTATTCTTCCTGCTCGTCCTCGTTATCGTCCTCATCCTGTCTTGCTGCAGCGTTAGCACATAACGTTTCTTTACACTCCCCGCAAACAAAGGTGCAGGGTGAACCGCTCCGACGGCAGCTGTATCTTAGTGACTTGCACCCGCTGGTGCACTTGCACTGCACCATCTTCAGCAGGTTCTCCAGTGCTGGTGAAGTATCTATCTTTATGGGAAGATATATATTCAGTGACAAAGAGAGGCACCAACCCCACTCTTCTGACATGTCTTGCCACTTCATTATGTGCAAATAGCACGTTTAAAAGTGGTACTTTGCGGCAGCCAAAGTCGGTGGAAGCCGCTCTGCTTGAAAAAAAGTATTTGCACTTGCAACCCGCATTGTAAATGCTCGCACCTGGACATTCTTCAGGGTCTTCTCATTGCTTTTTCCTTTGTAGATGTGGAGAAAAGCTTTCTCTCCAGCTTCGGCGATCTCCTGGTGGTTGGATCCTGGTGTCATGAAGATCTTGCAAGCATCTTTAAAAATCCCATCTTTAAGTGACAAGGAAACCACTGCGGGTTTCCCTACGCTGTGAAGCCTAGATGTTGTCTTGCAGCCAGACATTACGTTACACACGAATAAATTTTCTGCTGCTTCAGTTCCTAGTTTGATGTTGATGCTTTTTATGTTGTATAGCCTACTCGTTGGTTACTTTCATTTGTGTCTGTCTGCATAAGGATATTACATGCAACCCGCTTGGCATGGTGCAGCAGAAGGACTAATAGATCGGTATCATTCCCAGTCAAAGTGGTCGACGAAGTTTCAGTGCAACTGACTGCAGTTTGTACACCTAAGACATCGAAATCATCCTGAGCATGTAGAGCTCTGCATCCTGAGTTCGCCAGCCTCTCAGTATGTAGGTGGATGAAGCGTTGTTTATTTTAGGTATATCTCGGAAATTCCTCCTTACTTTTGACGATCTTCCTGTTAGGAGAGAATGTGATCGTCGGAAACGAAAAACCTTTGGTTCTCTTCAGCTGTGTGCATTTTTTTGTCGTTGGTGTATCAGTGTAAGAGTCAAAAACTACTGTTACCTGGTCGACATGTCTTGTGATGTAATGAACGTAAGATCTTGCTACCTCAGAGTATATGGATATGGTACTCCACGGGATTTGGTGGACTAGCTAGCGACAGTCTAAATCTCTCAGGGAGCTTGGCAATGTCAGTAGACCATCAAACCCCTCAAATTTCATCAGTGTATTTGTTAGAGAGGCTTTGTCAGCTATCCTCATCACCTCGAACGAACTAAGGAGCGATAGTGGAAAAATAGAGAGCTCGAACGACAGAACTTTGTTCAAGTCAGAACCATTGGTGCTAGCCATTGCAGTTAGACGTTGGAAGATTAGAGTGGGGTTGACCATAACCCTCTCGCTATCTATCACTACGGATGACTTCTCAGCCACAGATATAGCTTTCTCCTTCCTCCTGAAAGTACATTTGTCAATGTCTTTCGCTTCAACATCCTTCGAAGTCGTTTCTTCCACAGATTTGGCATCTTCCGCACTTACAGATGATGAAGCACGGACACCAGTAACCACGCTCAACAGCTGTGAATTCTGCTTGAAGGGTTCAATGTATCGAACTATCTTTTCAATGTCCGCCAGATCTCTAGCTCTCTTTGAAGCTATCGCTTCTGCGTGATTTTCAATAGTCGACTCGGCGAGGCCAGTCAGGTTCTGCATGCGTTCGTTAACTAAATTAGGCATAGAAGATGTTCAGATTGTCCGCTGTAATTCATTAATGCCTCTACCTCTCGTCAGACCCCCACTCGTTTTCATACTTCTCATTAACGTCTGTTGGATCATCAAATCAGGAGAAAGTGCTGCCCAGTAGTTGTCAATTCTTCGGATGAACAGGTACTCCTGTAACGTTCTGTACTGCACTGGGCTGTCTTTCCTCAACTGAAACATCAACTGTACAAACATCCAAGTAGACTTCGCGTAAAGATTGTGGCCGGAAACAGCAAAGGAAGCATTTTCAACAACGACTGTAGATAAGGCTCAAGGTTGCCACATCGTTCAGCTCTCAGGTTCTTTCTCAGGATTCCGAGTTAGTCCAAATACTCAAACCAAAGACGGGCAGTTCTGGACTTGGATAAACGTTTTCTTGCACTTTGAACTATTTCATAGATAACTTACTTACGACAACTACGCTTTGTCGATGGTATCTCCTTCAAGGAGCGACTTGTACGCCTGTTTTGCATTTTCAAGGTGTTATGGGAGCATGTCCTGGCTATCAAATGCTCTGCTATCCAGTTCTGATGATAAAAGGCTTACATAAAGGGCTACCTCCAACAGACCATGGCCTCGCATAGCACGAGAGATAGCTTTGCCTCGTAATATACAACGCACAATGTTAGGCGTGTATACTTGACTTTAGATTTCCAAATTTCCCAAATCAACCATAAGGAAGCCAATGGCTCCTGGACACTCATGCATGTGTGAAATCCACCTAGGGCAACAATAGCATTTCTTAAAGCACTTGTGGCAGGCTCTGCATTGACGATATTTTTCGCCTTCCAGAAAAAGTGGTTCGTCAAAGGTAATGAATAAAGTTTTTCCAGCCTTACTAGCTGGCTTGTTAAGATGCATAACCGTAGAATAAGCACAACAGATATCGATTGGGTTGTGGTTAATCATTGGCAAAAAACGAATATTCGACTTTCCTGGATGAGGTGGCTTTTGGTGTATTGACCACATGAAGGCCGATCAGCTCATGTATGAGCTTTTGAAAAAGCCAGAGGGGCACCAGAGCATTTCAACCTCCCGTTCATTGTCATGAGTGTCACCACTGTTTTTTCAAGAAAACAAAAGTCCTTGGTTGCGACTTAGTGGGTTTTTGGTAAGTGTACAATGGCACGGTGCCAATTGACTTCATTTCATCTCCACTTACTTCTTTTCTTGGCACTAAAAGCTCCGTTGCCCGAACTCAAATGTAGACACTTTTTTTCACTGTTTTCAATAAGTCCCATTCAGTGAAAGGTATTCAGGCCGTCGATAGTAGCTATATCATGATCGAAGTTGTCTCCTACATATTAAAAAAAATGTGCTTTCTTATCGGACTCTTCCAACAACGTTCCAACTCTTCCGACGATCAGAAGGCGAGATTGTGCAGTGCATCAATTAAAAATAGGGATGAAAAATAGTGGTGCAACTGTGATGCCAGTCCTTTTCGTGTTCAGAGCTCTGAAGTTATTCCTGTATCTGAGTGGGATTGTGATTTTTCTGAGCAATTAAAGTGCCCTAATAGTAAAGCTCAAGTTGAATTTGACAAAGAGATTGAGAGATTTTAAAGACAAAGCCGAAAACGGGCAGGGTTGTTGTCTCGTCTGGTATGCTTCAAGATATAGTAAGAAAACCGATGAAAAAATCATCGTCTGGATACGATGGGCCTTGTGCACGACATTTGGAATTGGTTTGGGACTTGTTATTTGAGCACTTAGCTTTGTTATTTCAGATGATATTTTTTTCAGGGGTTGTGCCTGATAACCTTTGTATTGGTGTAACCACACCAATTTCAAAAAACGGTAAATCAAGTTTCTATTGTAATTTATATTGTCCTATTACGGTGTCGAGCGTATTATCAAAAATATTTGAACTATTGATTGTTCATAATGTTCAGAGGATTTGTAAGATGCTCTCCTTCCAGTTCTGTTTTTAGCAGGGGCTTGGGTGCTTCCAGGCACTGAGATCCCTGTGTTTGTTATCGGTAGATTCTGTTGGGAAAGGGGAAATTTTGGTTGTTAGTGCGTGTAAAGTTACTAATGCATTTGGTTAATTGATTCACTGACAGGCGATGTTGGAGCTGATTAGGCGTGCGGTTGTAATTGATTTTTTCGATCCGCTGTTTATGTTACGGATTTTGTCGATCCGCTCTTTGGCACCTAAAGGTGCCAAAGACCAAAAACAAGAAGAACGATAGGGAATTACTCAAAAAAGTGGGAAACAAATTATAATGAATATTTTGGCCCTATGGCCAAGGGCCGTCCTCAGCAGTACAAAAATATATTAGAAGAAATAACTTACAACAGGATAAAAGCGATAAAACTAAAGTGATTTTTTTTTCAATACAGTTCCAGCATCTTTACCTCAGCGAAGTTCAACCAGGACTGATAAATAAAATAGGATGAAACTAAGCAATTCATTGAAATGAAAGAAAATGATTTAAAAACACGTTTTAATACCAGCCTTGCTTTTCTGACTGCTGATCTTATAGGTCTATTTGTGACAGGTTCTGTGTTAATATCTATTGTTTTTTTTTAATATTTCGTAATGTCTTTTTTCATTAAATTTGTGTATACAGCATTTAGCGAATGTTCTCCCGAGTCCCTATTTAAGGAAATATTATCATTAATCTTAAGTCTGATTTCAATTGCTTCTCAAACTGCTTGCTTTACGCCTAGATCATTGCTAATAATGGCAGATTCTTCAAAAAGTATTTTGTGGCTAGGATTTTCAAAAACATGACTGCTTAAAGCGGAATCAAAAGAAACAGAAGTAATATTAGAATTCAGAGCTTTGGTGATATCATCCTCATGCTGTTGTAGGCATTTTTCGAAATTCTGGTGAGTTCTCCCTGCATAGAATTTGCCACAGTCCCATGTAATGTGATAGACAACTCTTTGACGAGTAACTGGAGTTTTTTCTCTACCAGAATTTAGGAGATTTATGATTTTCAAATTATTGGTAAATACAACATACGGATTATTTTGTGTGCATACTTTTTTAAGATTCCTAGTGACTTTTGGGATATATGGGAGGTAAATTATGTTTTGGGGTTTGTCGGGATTCTCACATGGTAAATTACTGTTGATTTTACGTGATTGTCCTTTCAGTCAATGGTTAAAGTATGTCCCTGATAAAGTCTATTTCAGCTGTAATTTAGAAATCAGAACAAATGTTTAGGGCATGATCGACGAGAGATATTACGACAACTCTTTTAACTTGTGGGGGGCGGGGTTTGTTTAATATGTAAATATCTATTGTTTTGTGTAGGTCTTCTGTAAATGGTAAAATTGAGTTCATCCAAGCTACGAATAATTAGCAAATCTAGGAATGAGATTTTATCTGCAATGTCAATTTCTAAGGTAAACTGTAATTTCTTATTAAGGAAGAAGGTACCCAGAAATCCAACACTTTAGAGCAAAGAGCTTTGTCTATAGGTACAATTTAGCTGTTGAATTATACCAGGGCGTGGGCTGCTCTTCAGAATGGCTCCATGTGACATTCTGAACTTAGCTACCGACTTGTATGAGATCGGGGCAGTGCCCTTTCCAAACGTGTAACTCAGTCACACTATATATATATATATATATATATATATATATATATATATATATATATATATATATATATATATATATATATATATATATATATATATATATATATATATATATATATATATATATATATATATATATATATATATATATATATATATATATATATATATATATATATATATATATATATATATATATATATATATATATATATATATATATATATATATATATATATATATATATATATATATATATATATATATATATATATATATATATATATATATATATATATATATATATATATATATATATATATATATATATATATATATATATATATATATATATATATATATATATATATATATATATATATATATATATATATATATATATATATATATATATATATATATATAAGTTGTCTGTGTGTGTGTGGGTCTGTTGGGTGACGTCATGTTTGTCTGTTGACTGACATCATGTTTGTCGACTGACGAAATTACAGACCGGGACATCGGGACACAAATGACGACCGGGACACCGGCAAGCACCGGGACACAAATGACAACCGGGACACGGGGAGTATAAATGACGACCAGGACATAAGTAAAAAAAAACTAAAATACCTAAAAAAAAAGGTAAAAACTACAAAAAACTAAAAAGAAAAAAAAAACTAAAAACTAATATAAAAACTAAAAAAGCTAAAAAACTAAAAATACTAAAAAAAAGGAAAAAAAATGAAAAATAAAGGAGAAAAACAAAACTAAAAAACCGGGACACCGGAATACAAATGACGACTGGGACACAGGGCATATAAATGACGACCGGGACACAGGGACACAACTACAACGGGGACGCCGGGGAGCACAGGGGGATATATAAATGACGAAGGAGACACAGGGGTTCGATTAGCAATCACCATCAACAAAACTCAAGGGCAATCATTAGAATCATGAGGTATCACTAAAAAACTAAAAAAAGGTAAAAAACTAAAAACTAAAAAAAAGACCAATTCAAAAACGAATGTATATACAGACCGGGACGCCGGGACACAAATGACGACCGGGACACAAGGAATATAAATGACGCCCAGGACACTCAAAGAGAAATCACAGACTGGGAAACCGGGACACAAATGACGACCGGGACACGGGGAATATAAATGACGACCTGGACACAGGGACACAACTACAACGGGGACGCCGGGGGCTAAGGGGGATATATAAATGACGACGGCGACACAGGGAATGGTCGATTAGCAATCACCATCAACAAAGCTCAAGGGCAATCATTAGAATCATGAGGTATCACTAAAAAACTAAAAAAAAGGTAAAAAACTAAAAACTAAAAAAAAGACCAATTCAAAAACGAATGTATATACAGACCGGGACGCCGGGACACAAATGACGACCGGGACACAAGGAATATAAATGACGCCCAGGACACTCAAAGAGAAATCACAGACTGGGAAACCGGGACACAAATGACGACCGGGACACGGGGAATATAAATGACGACCTGGACACAGGGACACAACTACAACGGGGACGCCGGGGGCTAAGGGGGATATATAAATGACGACGGCGACACAGGGAATGGTCGATTAGCAATCACCATCAACAAAGCTCAAGGGCAATCATTAGAATCATGAGGTATAGATCTGAATACGGATTGTTTTCCCATGGACCATTATATGTTGCATGTTCAAGAGTCGGTAAACCTGACAATCTATTTATATGCACAGACAATGGGACAGCGAAGAATGTTGTATATTCGCAAGTTTTACGTTATTAAAAACACACATATATATATATATATATATATATATATATATATATATATATATATATATATATATATATATATATATATATATATATATATATATATATACTCCCCCTTACTCCTTTCAGTTGACAGCACTGATCTGTGCATTTCACCATATACTTCCCAGAATTATGCTAGAATGACAACTAAAGAAAACTTAAAAAGATGAAAACGCCAGAACAAGGCGCTAGGTACCTTTTGGTAGTCCAGGAAGAACTCAAGTATAAGGTATGCAATATGTGTTATTCAAAATAAGATTTATAAAATATTAGAATATTTGTAAGGAGTAGACTGGTCATTTAAAAATATGGTTTATCCTTGCTTTTGTTTCTTTCGAATATCTACACTGAGTCCTGGGGCTTGATAGTTTAGAGCAGGGCGACCATTGGGGCCAACATTTGAGAAAGCAACATTAGCTCCATTGTATCCAGATCCTGGTTGGTAGCCTAGGGGCTGATTAAACCCATGATTAAAGCCAGGACGATTGTATCCATAGCCATTGAAGCCGGAATGTAAACCACCGCCAAGACCATACCCTGCAAAATAGAGAAATTTTGACACAGAAACGTAACATAAGATTCTTAGCACTTGTTGGTTTTTTGATTAGTCACTATGTAACAATTTTTTACTCACTATTATTTTTTGTCACTATTTTACAAGTCAACTATGCAAAGGTTTCAAATAACAACCAATGTTTTTCTGTAACCGAAAAAGGACTTTAAAATTGGAACTACTCTACATAAGTTTATACGGATCGTGCACATGTTCTTAAACTCTTAAAGTGAGAAATATGTTTCGATGACAATATCTGATATAAAATACAAAAAAAAACAACTAGGCTTTTCAGTCTTAGGACCAACAATAGCCAATAATACTGGGAACCTGTTGTCCTTCATTAACTTGTTGGTTAGAATCAGCTTAAGAAAGAAGCCTGTAGTTTTAAGGAAATTTCTTCCTAATTTGTGCTCCACTTAAATGAAGATTGGAATGCATTGTTTAGTTTCATTTCTCTTGTTCTTCATGTAATTTTCTTATATACAAGCGAAGCTTTATCCAATAGCAGAAAATTCAATAAGGACAAATCTTTAGTTCTCGCTTTTAATTTCTGCTTTTAATTTTCAGATCCTGCTTTTAATTCCCCGAACACTTTTTTTTATTTATTGCCTTTCTTTCTCATATTAAACTCCTTGGTATTCCTTTTTCTTCGAATATTAAGTGGGGTATCTACGTTAGCAAAACTGGGCTGCTGAAAATTTTTAATTAAAATTAAACTTTTAATTTCAATTAAATTTTTAATTTTTAATTTTAATTTAAATAATTTAATTAAATTTTAATCTAAATTAAACACACATATGATTCATTCTTTATTACTGGGCAGGTTTTGGGTTGAAAGTAATAGCAAAACTAGGGAAAATAAACAGTGAATCTAAGCAAATTGAAAGACAGAGGTCAAAAACCATCCTCCTCTCATTAGAGAGACCAACTAGGGGTTACCTCTCAAGGACCTATAAGCCAAAAAGCTCCCAAAATGACCCTAGTTTGCTTCAAAACGGAAAGGAAGTTTATCGCATTCTTTATTTTCAATAAAATTTGGAACTCAATATAGATTGTTTCTCTTTCTGTTAGCACCAAATATTGTTTGACTTATGAAAATCGTCTCATAGTTTTTTACTTTTTAAGTTATTAATTATTTGTGTTCTTTTTTAAAACATATTTTCCATTTATTGTTTTTTTAGTTTGCGTAATTATTACACTTTTTGATGTAGTTTGTTTGTTATTGTTTTGTTTGCCTTTTTGTTATACATATCAGCTAAATATGATTTTTTTTGTGGAAGTCATTTCAAATGCAAACTTTATCCCATATATTTTTTTCACGTGACATAATGATCCTGCCTTAAGACGAAATTCTGAACCTGAAGATTTTACATCAGCTCCACTGGAACATATTTTTGATAACTCGGACCATATTCAGAAATATTAGATATTTAATATCGATTCTAGATAATTTCTTGATATTTCACATCATCAAGCCTAAAATTGCTCATCTATTAACAGTTACTACAGTACAGTGGCTGGATTTTGAAGTTAATAAATTTTCTCTATTCCCATGGGGATTACCAAATAAGAGGATTAGCCAAACAAATAAAACAAACAAAATAAATTAAAGCGTTTCTTCTTCTTCCCAATTTATAAAGTTGTTACAAGTGCGCAATTACCAAACGCTATATTTCCTTGAAAACATAGAATACGCTAGCGTAGCCGTTTTTCGCGTACTTCCGAAGATAGTCTGTGCAGAAGAGAGCAATATCAAACGATCAAGAGGCCGTATTGGTACTGGCTGAATTTTAATCCTTAAACTGCTGGGAACAGGTGATTTGAGTATTGCACTTCCCACAGTTTCTGTCTACCTCAAGAATTCAAGATTATCTTGATAAGTCTTCATTCAGTCTTTGCCGTGAACAAACCTTGTGAATATTGTTACCTGATTGGCTCTTGCCCTTACTGACAACTATTGTGGATTTTGATGAAATTTGATCATTTCACCGGATGATGCCAGGTAAAAGACTTGTCTTGAATCCCGTGTTGAATTTCATTTCACGGGCTAGAAGTGCAGGTTGTTCAGCTGATAATATAGTAAAAATTGCTTGCGATTTTTACAAAGGAGAGATGTTAATTGAAGCAAAGAAGATTTTGTGGGCTGACGCTTCTATTACTAGGGTAACTGAGCGCCCCAAAGTGACTGATAATGTAAGCGATGTGGTTCGAGCTTATTATCTTTGTGACGAGAAAAAGATCAGCCTACCTCAGTATCTGATTTTCGAGCCAGATCAGGTCCCATGTGTGCCAGGGGAGACAACAGCTACGTTAACTCGAAAGGTTAATGAACTCTACACGGAATTTAAAAGCTTCGCTGAGCACCATAAAGCAAGGTCAGTCGTGCAAACTATTCCTGAAATGAAACCTCCCCCACCCGCAAAACCGTCCTATTCAGTTATTGTGAAAAATCCACCAAAAAACTTGAATAATCCTGACGCTCGAAAAGATTTCCTGGATACAGCTTGTGGGGGTGTCAGTTCAAGCATAGTTGTTTTGAGATCTAGGAGGGATGCATGGCAAGTAGTTCTATCGGACAAGGTTGCCGCCAATACTCTGGAAGATGGATTAAGCAAAGCAGACCAATCCATTAATGCTAAGGTAAAGAGTCCTGCCTTTTTCGGTATAGTACGCCGAGTGCCTGACGGAACATCTAAAAGTGACCTATGCGATGTCGCTAATAACTGTACAGAAGTTGTTCAGTTAGGAAGCACGAGTTCTTTTCGATTAAAGTTTGAGTCACGTGACCATCTAAAGTATGCCACTGAGAATCCCCTTGTTATTGGTTACGAGCGTCTACCCATAACTGAGTACAAGTTTTTGCCTACCCAATGCTATAAATGCCAGTGCTACGGCCATACTGCAAATAACTGTAAATCTTCCCCGAGATGCTCTAAATCCGCTGGTGACCACCAGAACTCCAAAGAAAACCCGTGTCAACCTGTCATGAAATACGCTCTCTTTGGCTCCTCCGATCACCCCTGTTATTCGTATAAATGTCCAGAAGCACAGAGACTACTGCTTAAGAAATGAACAGTCAAACTTTAAGGATAACTACTTGGAACATAAATGGTGGTGTTATTAATAAAAGGCTTTTTCTGTATCTCCTAATGGAGTCATGTGACGTATTGTGTATACAAGGACACTTTCTCTCCAGTGAAAGCCTGGACATTCTTTCACTTGACGGATGGCTGAAAGTATTTGGGGTTTCAGCGATAACCAGTCAAAGTGGAAAAGGTAGGACATCCGGTGGTATAGCGATACTCGCCCGAGCGGAACTTCTACCGAGTCTTCACTCGTCTTCTGACAACTATGTTGCGGTCAAAATAAACGAGACTGTCATTTACTCAGTGTACATGCCAACTGACTACAGAGACCTTAAGTCTGAACGCAAGTTCAGTATTGCTTGCAAAAAATTAGCAAGTTCAGTTAGTGGTTCAAAACAACAGGGACTAAACGTTATACTAGCGGGTGACATGAACTGTAATCTGTCTGGTACAAACCCACGTTCACAAATCTTCCTTAATGCCCTCGCCGGTCTTGAGGTTCTTTTGAACAATCTTGATTTTACATACATCCATAATTCGGGAGCAACCTCGACCCTTGATTTCTTTCTTCAAACCAAGCACACGACATTGCCTCTCCCCTCTCCATATGTGAACACTATCCACTTCATCTCCACTTACTTCTTTTCTTGGCACTGAAATCTCCGTTGCCCGAACTCAAATGTAGACACTTTTTTTCACTGTTTTCAATAAGTCCCATTCAGTGAAAGGTATTCAGGCCGTCGATAGTAGCTATATCATGATCGACGTTGTCTCCTACATATTAAAAAAAATGTGCTTTCTTATCGGACTCTTCCAACAACGTTCCAACTCTTCCGACGATCAGAAGGCGAGATTGTGTAGTGCATCAATTAAAAATAGGGATGAAAAATAGTGGTGCAACTGTGATGCCAGTCCTTTTCGTGTTCAGAGCTCTGAAGTTATTCCTGTATCTGAGTGGGATTGTGATTTTTCTGAGCAATTAAAGTGCCCTAATAGTAAAGCTCAAGTTGAATTTGACAAAGAGATTGAGAGATTTTAAAGACAAAGCCGAAAACGGGCAGGGTTGTTGTCTCGTCTGGTATGCTTCAAGATATAGTAAGAAAACCGATGAAAAAATCATCGTCTGGATACGATGGGCCTTGTGCACGACATTTGGAATTGGTTTGGGACTTGTTATTTGAGCACTTAGCTTTGTTATTTCAGATGATATTTTTTTCAGGGGTTGTGCCTGATAACCTTTGTATTGGTGTAACCACACCAATTTCAAAAAACGGTAAATCAAGTTTCTATTGTAATTTATATTGTCCTATTACGGTGTCGAGCGTATTATCAAAAATATTTGAACTATTGATTGTTCATAATGTTCAGAGGATTTGTAAGATGCTCTCCTTCCAGTTCTGTTTTTAGCAGGCGCTTGGGTGCTTCCAGGCACTGAGATCCCTGTGTTTGGTATCGGTAGATTCTGTTGGGAAAGGGGAAATTTTGGTTGTTATTGCGTGTAAAGTTACTAATGCATTTGGTTAATTGATTCACTGACAGGCGATGTTGGAGCTGATTAGGCGTGCGGTTGTAATTGATTTTTTCGATCCGCTGTTTATGTTACGGATTTTGTCGATCCGCTCTTTGGCACCTAAAGGTGCCAAAGACCAAAAACAAGAAGAACGATAGGGAATTTCTCAAAAAAGTGGGAAACAAATTATAATGAATATTTTGGCCCTATGGCCAAGGGCCGTCCTCAGCAGTACAAAAATATATTAGAAGAAATAACTTACAACAGGATAAAAGCGATAAAACTAAAGTGATTTTTTTTTCAATACAGTTCCAGCATCTTTACCTCAGCAGTTCAACCAGGACTGATAAATAAAATAGGATGAAACTAAGCAATTCATTGAAATGAAAGAAAATGATTTAAAAACACGTTTTAATACCAGCCTTGCTTTTCTGACTGCTGATCTTATAGGTCTATTTGTGACAGGTTCTGTGTTAATATCTATTGTTTTTTTTTAATATTTCGTAATGTCTTTTTTCATTAAATTTGTGTATACAGCATTTAGCGAATGTTCTCCCGAGTCCCTATTTAAGGAAATATTATCATTAATCTTAAGTCTGATTTCAATTGCTTCTCAAACTGCTTGCTTTACGCCTAGATCATTGCTAATAATGGCAGATTCTTCAAAAAGTATTTTGTGGCTAGGATTTTCAAAAACATGACTGCTTAAAGCGGAATCAAAAGAAACAGAAGTAATATTAGAATTCAGAGCTTTGGTGATATCATCCTCATGCTGTTGTAGGCGTTTTTCGAAATTCTGGTGAGTTCTCCCTACATAGAATTTGCCACAGTCCCATGTAATGTGATAGACAACTCTTTGACGAGTAACTGGAGTTTTTTCTCTACCAGAATTTAGGAGATTTATGATTTTCAAATTATTGGTAAATACAACATACGGATTATTTTGTGTGCATACTTTTTTAAGATTCCTAGTGACTTTCGGGATATATGGGAGGTAAATTATGTTTTGGGGTTTGTCGGGATTCTCACATGGTAAATTATTGTTGATTTTACGTGATTGTCCTTTCAGTCAATGGTTAAAGTATGTCCCTGATAAAGTCTATTTCAGCTGTAATTTAGAAATCAGAACAAATGTTTAGGGCGTGATCGACGAGAGATATTACGACAACTCTTTTAACTTGTGGGGGGCGGGGTTTGTTTAATATGTAAATATCTATTGTTTTGTGTAGGTCTTCTGTAAATGGTAAAATTGAGTTCATCCAAGCTACGAATAATTAGCAAATCTAGGAATGAGATTTTATCTGCAATGTCAATTTCTAAGGTAAACTGTAATTTCTTATTAAGGAAGAAGGTACCCAGAAATCCAACACTTTAGAGCAAAGAGCTTTGTCTATAGGTACAATTTAGCTGTTGAATTATACCAGGGCGTGGGCTGCTCTTCAGAATGGATCCATGTGACATTCTGAACTTAGCTACCGACTTGTATGAGATCGGGGCAGTGCCCTTTCCAAACGTGTAACTCAGTCACACTATATATATATATATATATATATATATATATATATATATATATATATATATATATATATATATATATATATATATATATATATAGTATATATATATATATGTATGTATATATATATATATATATATATATATATATATATATATATATATATATATATATATATATATATATGGATATATATATATATATATATATATATATATATATATATATATATATATATATATATATATATATATATATATATATATATATATATATATGTATATATATATATATATATATATATATATATATATATATATATATATATATATATATATATATATATATATATATATATATATATATATATATATATATATATATATATATATATAAATAAGTTGTCTGTGTGTGTGTGGGTCTGTTGGGTGACGTCATGTTTGTCTGTTGACTGACGTCATGTTTGTCGACTGACGAAATTACAGACCGGGACATCGGGACACAAATGACGACCGGGACACCGGCAAGCACCGGGACACAAATGACAACCGGGACACAGGGAGTATAAATGACGACCAGGACATAAGTAAAAAAAAATTAAAATACCTAAAAAAAAGGTAAAAACTACAAAAAACTAAAAAGAAAAAAAAACTAAAAACTAATATAAAAACTAAAAAAGCTAAAAAACTAAAAATACTAAAAAAAAGGAAAAAAATGAAAAATATAGGAGAAAAACAAAACTAAAAAACCGGGACACCGGAATACAAATGACGACTGGGACACAGGGCATATAAATGACGACCGGGACACAGGGACACAACTACAACGGGGACGCCGGGGAGCACAGGGGGATATATAAATGACGAAGGAGACACAGGGAATGTTCGATTAGCAATCACCATCAACAAAACTCAAGGGCAATCATTAGAATCATGAGGTATCACTAAAAAACTAAAAAAAGGTAAAAAACTAAAAACTAAAAAAAAGACCAATTCAAAAACGAATGTATATACAGACCGGGACGCCGGGACACAAATGACGACCGGGACACAAGGAATATAAATGACGCCCAGGACACTCAAAGAGAAATCACAGACTGGGAAACCGGGACACAAATGACGACCGGGACACGGGGAATATAAATGACGACCTGGACACAGGGACACAACTACAACGGGGACGCCGGGGGCTAAGGGGGATATATAAATGACGACGGCGACACAGGGAATGGTCGATTAGCAATCACCATCAACAAAGCTCAAGGGCAATCATTAGAATCATGAGGTATAGATCTGAATACGGATTGTTTTCCCATGGACCATTATATGTTGTATGTTCAAGAGTCGGTAAACCTGACAATCTATTTGTATGCACAGACAATGGGACAGCGAAGAATGTTGTATATTCGCAAGTTTTACGTTGTTAAAAACATATATATATATATATATATATATATATATATATATATATATATATATATATATATATATATATATATATATATATATATATATATATATATATATATATATATATATATACTCCCCCTTACTCCTTTCAGTTGACAGCACTGATCTGTGCATTTCACCATATACTTCCCAGAATTATGCTAGAATGACAACTAAAGAAAACTTAAAAAGATGAAAACGCCAGAACAACAGGATGTGCTAGGCGCTAGGTACCTTTTGGTAGTCCAGGAAGAACTCAAGTATAAGGTATGCAATATGTGTTATTCAAAATAAGATTTATAAAATATTAGAATATTTGTAAGGAGTAGACTGGTGATGTAAAAATGTGGTTTATCCTTGCTTTTGTTTCTTTCGAATATCTACACTGAGTCCTGGGGCTTGATAGTTTAGAGCAGGGCGACCATTGGGGCCAACATTTGAGAAAGCAACATTAGCTCCATTGTATCCAGATCCTGGTTGGTAGCCTAGGGGCTGATTAAACCCATGATTAAAGCCAGGACGATTGTATCCATAGCCATTGAAGCCGGAATGTAAACCACCGCCAAGACCATACCCTGCAAAATAGAGAAATTTTGACACAGAAACGTAACATAAGATTCTTAGCACTTGTTGGTTTTTTGCATAGTCACTATGTAACAATTTTTTACTCACTATTATTTTTTGTCACTATTTTACAAGTCAACTATGCAAAGGTTTCAAATAACAACCAATGTTTTTCTGTAACCGAAAAAGGACTTTAAAATTGGAACTACTCTACATAAGTTTATACGGATCGTGCACATGTTCTTAAACTCTTGAAGTGAGAAATATGTTTCGATGACAATATCTGATATAAAATACAAAAAAAAACAACTAGGCTTTTCAGTCTTAGGACCAACAATAGCCAATAATACTGGGAACCTGTTGTCCTTCATTAACTTGTTGGTTAGAATCAGCTTAAGAAAGAAGCCTGTAGTTTTAAGGAAATTTCTTCCTAATTTGTGCTCCACTTAAAGGAAGATTGGGATGCATTGTTTAGTTTCATTTCTCTTGTTCTTCATGTAATTTTCTTATATGCAAGCGAAGCTTTATCCAATAGCAGAAAATTCAATAAGGACAAATCTTTAGTTCTCGCTTTTAATTTCTGCTTTTAATTTTCAGATCCTGCTTTTAATTCCCCGAACACTTTTTTTTATTTATTGCCTTTCTTTCTCATATTAAACTCCTTGGTATTCCTTTTTCTTCGAATATTAAGTGGGGCATCTACGTTAGCAAAACTAGGCTGCTGAAAATTTTTAATTAAAATTAAACTTTTAATTTCAATTAAATTTTTAATTTTTAATTTTAATTTAAATAATTTAATTAAATTTTAATCTAAATTAAATACACATATGATTCATTCTTTATTACTGGGCAGGTTTTGGGTTGAAAGTAATAGCAAAACTAGGGAAAATAAACAGTGAATCTAAGCAAATTGAAAGACAGAGGTCAAAAAACCATCCTCCTCTCATTAGAGAGACCAACTAGGGGTTACCTCTCAAGGACCTATAAGCCAAAAAGCTCCCAAAATGACCCTAATTTGCTTCAAAACGGAAAGGAAGTTTATCGCATTCTTTATTTTCAATAAAATTTGGAACTCAATATAGATTGTTTCTCTTTCTGTTAGCACCAAATATTGTTTGACTTATGAAAATCGTCTCATAGTTTTTTACTTTTTAAGTTATTAATTATTTGTGTTCTTTTTTAAAACATATTTTCCATTTATTGTTTTTTTAGTTTGTGTAATTATTACACTTTTTGATGTAGTTTGTTTGTTATTGTTTTGTTTGCCTTTTTGTTATACATATCAGCTAAATATGATTTTTTTTGTGGAAGTCATTTCAAATGTAAAACTTTATCCCATATATTTTTTTCACGTGACATAATGATCCTGCCTTAAGACGAAATTCTGAACCTGAAGATTTTACATCAGCTCCACTGGAACATATTTTTGATTACTCGGACCATATTCAGAAATATTAGATATTTAATATCGATTCTAGATAATTTCTTGATATTTCACATCATCAAGCCTAAAATTGCTCATCTATTAACAGTTACTACAGTACAGTGGCTGGATTTTGAAGTTAATAAATTTTCTCTATTCCCATGGGGATTACCAAATAAGAGGATTAGCCAAACAAATAAAACAAACAAAATAAATCAAAGCGTATCTTCTTCTTCCCAATTTATAAAGTTGTTACAAGTGCGCAATTACCAAACGCTATATTTCCTTAAAAACATAGAATACGCTAGCGTAGCCGTTTTTCGCGTACTTCCGAAGATAGTCTGTGCAGAAGAGAGCAATATCAAACAATCAAGAGGCCGTATTGGTACTGGCTGAATTTTAATCCTTAAACTGCTGGGAACAGGTGATTGGAGTATTGCACTTCCCACAGTTTCTGTCTACCTCAAGAATTCAAGATTATCTTTATAAGTCTTCATTCAGTTTTTGCCGTGAACACATCTTGTGAATATTGTTACCTGATTGGCTCTTGCCCTTACTGACAACTATTGTGGCCCCGTCCACGAATTTTGATGAAATTTGATCATTTCACCGGATGATGCCAGGTAAAAGACTTGTCTTGAATCCCGTGTTGAATTTCATTTCACGGGCTAGAAGTGCAGGTTGTTCAGCTGATAATATAGTAAAAATTGCTTGCGATTTTTACAAAGGAGAGATGTTAATTGAAGCAAAGAAGATTTTGTGGGCTGACGCTTCTATTACTTGGGTAACTGAGCGCCCCAAAGTGACTGATAATGTAAGCGATGTGGTTCGAGCTTATTATCTTGTGACGAGAAAAAGTGATTTTTGAGCCAGATCAGGTCCCATGTGTGCCAGGGGAGACAACAGCTACGTTAACTCGAAAGGTTAATGAACTCTACACGGAATTTAAAAGCTTCGCTGAGCACCATAAAGCAAGGTCAGTCGTGCAAACTATTCCTGAAATGAAACCTCCCCCACCCGCAAAACCGTCCTATTCAGTTATTGTGAAAAATCCACCAAAAAACTTGAATAATCCTGACGCTCGAAAAGATTTCCTGGATACAGCTTGTGGGGGTGTCAGTTCAAGCATAGTTGTTTTGAGACCTAGGAGGGATGCATGGCAAGTAGTTCTATCGGACAAGGTTGCCGCCAATACTCTGGAAGATGGATTAAGCAAAGCAGACCAATCCATTAATGCTAAGGTAAAGAGTCCTGCCTTTTTCGGTATAGTACGCCGAGTGCCTGACGGAACATCTAAAAGTGACCTATGCGATGTCGCTAATAACTGTACACAAGTTGTTCAGTTAGGAAGCACGAGTTCTTTTCGATTAAAGTTTGAGTCACGTGACCATCTAAAGTATGCCACTGAGAATCCCCTTGTTATTGGTTACGAGCGTCTACCCATAACTGAGTACAAGTTTTTGCCTACCCAGTGCTATAAATGCCAGTGCTACGGCCATACTGCAAATAACTGTAAATCTTCCCCGAGATGCTCTAAATCCGCTGGTGACCACCAGAACTCCAAAGAAAACCCGTGTCAACCTGTCATGAAATACGCTCTCTTTGGCTCCTCCGATCACCCCTGTTATTCGTATAAATGTCCAGAAGCACAGAAACTACTGCTTAAGAAATGAACAGTCAAACTTTAAGGATAACTACTTGGAACATAAATGGTGGTGTTATTAATAAAAGGCTTTTTCTGTATCTCCTAATGGAGTCATGTGACGTATTGTGTATACAAGGACACTTTCTCTCCAGTGAAATCCTGGACATTCTTTCACTTGACGGATGGCTGAAAGTATTTGGGGTTTCAGCGATAACCAGTCAAAGTGGAAAAGGTAGGACATCCGGTGGTATAGCGATACTCGCCCGAGCGGAACTTCTACCGAGTCTTCACTCGTCTTCTGACAACTATGTTGCGGTCAAAATAAACGAGACTGTCATTTACTCAGTGTACATGCCAACTGACTACAGAGACCTTAAGTCTGAACGCAAGTTCAGTATTGCTTGCAAAAAATTAGCAAGTTCAGTTAGTGGTTCAAAACAACAGGGACTAAACGTTATACTAGCGGGTGACATGAACTGTAATCTGTCTGGTACAAACCCACGTTCACAAATCTTCCTTAATGCCCTCGCCGGTCTTGAGGTTCTTTTGAACAATCTTGATTTTACATACATCCATAATTCGGGAGCAACCTCGACCCTTGATTTCTTTCTTCAAACCAAGCACACGACATTGCCTCTCCCCTCTCCATATGTGAACACTACAATCAACATTTCCGATCACTTACCCGCATCCTGTTCTTTCGATACAACTCTACAGCCAAGCATAGGTCCCAGCAAACTCAGGAAGTGGCGTAAGAAATCTGACTGGAAGAAGAACAATATAGACGTATATCAGTCTGTTTCTGATGAAATTATGGGAAGGATCAAGGTACCCTACCACCTTCTACAAGCGAATTCAAGTCTAGAAATCACTGAAAAACAGATTGATTTAAATGTATATTGCATGGAAATAATCCATGCTTTGAGAGTCGCTGAAAGTGCTGCGGTGCCACAATACAGGGCTCGCATTGGTACTGAAGTTCCACGCTGGAAAGAAAACCCACTCCTAGCTCAGCTATGTCATGCTTCTAAGTTTTGGCACAAAATGTGGATGGATATAGGAAAGCCCCGGTCAGGTGCTGTGAATACGGTGCGGATTTATCTGAAAAGAAAGTTTGCCAAATGCCTGCAGAAGCACAAAGCTACCCTTCTGGACGAAAATAGTAACGCGCTGAAAAGTGAGCCAAATGCCGTGTGGAATTTCCTTAAAAGGAAAAAAGAAGTGATTGCGACGGTCCCAGCCTCTGGCCCACAGAAGAACAGTGGAATAGTTATTACAAAATAGAATTTGCAACACCCGACGCTCAGCTTGTGTCGAAATATGAAAATAACCTTGTTCTCCTGTTAAGTGAAGCATCGCCTTCACTCGGGCAGCGATAATTAAAGCAAAGAAGAAGTTTTCGCGAGGCATTGACCAAATTTGTGGCATGCATTTAGCTCATGGCAGCCAAAGGGTCCTTGAGCATCTCACTGTGTTTTACCAGATGATCTTCACTTGAGGTTTAGTGCCAGATTCCTTCTGTGTCGGGGTCGTCACGCCGGTATAAAGAAAGGAAAAGACCCTGCTCAATGCAGTTCTCACCGCCCCATAACAGTTGCCCCATTTTTTTGCAAAATTTTTGAGCTTCTTTTTATTGATGAGTTATGTAGAGTCTGTGAAAGCCCTGATAACCAATTTGGTTTTAAACAGTGTGTTAGTAGGGAACCTGTTCACCATCTTATTTGTAATGTACTTTTAGAGTGTGACCAGACAGGGGAAAGGGTTATAGCAGCTAGTCATTACGTACGCTGAGCGTTCGATTCTGGCGTCCATGCTCAGATACTGCAGTGTGCGCTTAAACGTGGCCTTGACAGATCAATCGTCCTACCACTCCGAAATTTATATAAGAAAACTGAAGGTTAGAATTAAAGTCCCGACGATTGATGGTCCACAAATTTTGGCTGTAGTAGTTCCTGTAGAAAAGGGCATACGGCAAGGTGCAGTTTCTTCCCCTACCCTTTACAATAATAGTGTTGTAGAATCACAAAAAGATGTTGAGATGAGTCTTATTGTTTAGAGGTAGAGATATATCACTGTTAAATTATGCCGATGATATACTGAATTTAAGCCGTTCTTTTTGGATGATAGAAAAGAACTTTGATATACTAAGAAATGCGTATTCCGAAATAAACCTGTCTTTTAACGAAAGTAAGAGTGGAATTGTTGTTTTCAACCATCAAAGCTCAGATGATATTCCTGATATCCGACTTGGAAATAGTGTCGTGAAACCAGCGCCTAGTTTAGTTTAACTCGGGCTCCCAATCAGTTGTGATGTGAAATCTATGAGATCAGTGCTAGTTGAACATTTGACCAGCAAGATCCGCAAATCTTATGGTCTACTCATATCTACCTAGACAAATTATAATAGACATATCAGAGCAAGACTTTTCAATGCGCTGGTGCAGCCACATGTTATTGGTCTTTCCCCGTTTTGGGCTCTATTAACCGATCGGAATAAACGTACCATCCGGTCATGCTTTTACCGTTTTTGTATGTTCTTGTTAGGCCTACCACCCTGGACCAAAAACTCTTGGATTAGTGAAAGATATGGCATTCTTGATCCATACCTGACCGTCCAAAATTGGCTGTCTCGCTATGTCCGATCTCTCTGCAAGAATAATTCCCTGTATGGGGCGATGCTGCCATAATCTTCTTCTTCTTATAAGTTATCTTTCTAGTTTAGTTATATTTTCTCTTGTTATTTATGCATTATGTAGGATAAGTATTTTTTTTTTTGGTCATTTTGTCAATTTCGTTTGCTTTTTCTTTTCTCCATATCTTTGTTGGTTATTAATAAATGATGAATTTGATGAATACGAAAGATGAGCGGCGGTCTATACTGTGTCTGTAAATATTTCTAGTTATTAATGCAGCTTAACTTCGTCTGTTCTACTGATCTGTTAGTCTATTTTATTATACTGTTTTTCTTTGTTATTTTAGATTTATTGTGCTTGCCATTGTTGAGTTACGTGCACTTTTGTTTTTGCTTTGTTTATTAATTTTTTCTCTGTACTCCACTGTTTATACTTTTGTATATTTGTGGGTAATAATAATAATAATAATTATTATTATTATTATTATTATTATCTTGTTCGAAAATGTCTCTCTGATTTCTAGAGACTGGAGCATAAAGCAAAATTTCCGGGAAATAATTGAAGTAATATACTATAATAATAAGCCAAAAAGCTCCCATAATGACCCTAATTTGCTTCAAAACGGAAATGAAGTTTATCGCATTCTATTTTCAATAAAATTTTGGAACTCAATATAGATTGTTTCTCTTTCTGTTAACACCAAATATTGTTTGATTTATGAAAATTGTCTCATAGTTTTTCACTTTTCAAGTTATTAATTATTTGTATTCTTTTTTAAACATGTTTTCTATTTATTGTTTTTTTTTTAGTTTGTGTAATTGTTACACTTTTTGATGTAGTTTGTTTGTTATTGTTATTGTTATTGTTTTTTGCCTTTTTGTTAAACATATCAGCTAAATATGGTTTGTTTGTGGAAGTCATTTCAAATGTAAAACTTTATCCCATATATTTTTTTCACGCGATATAATGATCCGGCCTTAAGACCCAAACCTGAACCTTAATTCCGAACCTGAAGATTTTACATCAGCTACACTGGAACATTTTGATTACTTGGACCATATTATCTTGTTCGAAAATGTATCTCTGATTTCTAGAGACCGGAGCATAAAGCAAAATTTCCGGGAAACAATTGAAATAAGATGATTTATTCAAGAACATAACCTTAAATAGAGACGCATGTGATTTTGGCTCGAACTTTATTTGACAATTTATTGAAGTTAAATATAGTACGATTCATCTCACCCAAGGCGTTTAACCTTTGTTCAATTGTAAATTCAAATGATTCTAAAAGACTGGAACCTAGAAGGTCAAGGTGATTTGCTTCCGTTATTGAATTGCAAAAAAAAAAACACGAACATTAGACACTAGATAATTATGCTACGAATATATATTATTGGTCATAACTTTTTTATTTCGGTCAGTGCAGAAGGGACAGAAATATCAAATGTTTTTTTGTGAATTACCACTGTCTAATAAAAGGGTTTATCCCTATTTCAAATTTTATTTATCGTCATGCAAAGGCAGTGTGGTCTTCGAAATTATTTATTCTATATATTCCAATGTTTGTCATACTCTTGCAAAAAACGAGCTTTGTAATATACTGCTTTTCGAGCTACCGTTGCCGTAATGCAATTTGTCAATAATACAAGGTGTAAAGTATATATAAAACAGAAATTTAACTGCAAGGTAACCGGATTAAAAGTTGATTAACATAGAGCACTTTAAAATAGACTAATGGGGATAAAAATTTTACTGGAATTGTAGAATTTTACTGGATAAATTGTTTTATTGGAAATGTAGCGTTCCCAATTGAAACTAGAAGAATCCAAAACCCTGAATAAAAATTAATTTTTCCTTGTTAAGGTTTATTTGCCCTCCGGCGCTTGCCATCTTATTAAGTTTTATTTGCCCTCTAAAATCACTTGCCCTCATAACCAAACACAGTTTCGCAACAAGTCTATAATTTTTATTTTTAATGAAAGGGCAAGATACTTATTAGTTCCATATCTATTCATTTATCATGTTAAAACTATGATTTTAATCCAATTATGTCGTAGAGCATCATATAAACTTGTTTGAAAAACAGTAAAAAAAAAAAATTCTGCGCATTTTTCAATCTAACAAAACTGCAGAGTAAAATTAAAAAAATGTATTTCTGGGATTGACAAAGCGGAATTTCAACTATTGAAAAAAACATAAGAAACATAAGAAAAACATAAGTAACATAAGAAAAAGCAACAGCTTGGGGATATATTTCGATTATAACTAAAATCTAGAGGAGAACAGAAAAAGAAAATCCCCAAAGTCAAGACATTGTAATACCGAATAAACAAAAAAGGGAAATTTCTAAGAAGCAAAATTAAATGTTAGGTCTTTATAACTTCCATATCTATTCATTTATCATGTTAAAACTATGATTTTAATCCAATTATGTCGTAGAGCATTATATAAACTTGTTTGAAAAACAGTAAAAAAAAAAAAATTCTGCGCATTTTTCAATCTAACAAAACTGCAGAGTAAAATTAAAAAATGTATTTCTGGGATTGACAAAGCGGAATTTCAACTATTGAAAAAACCATAAGAAACATAAGAAAAACATAAGTAACATAAGAAAAAGCAACAGCTTGGGGATATATTTCGATTATAACTAAATTCAGAGGAGAACAGAAAAACAAAATCCCCAAGTTCAAGGCATTGTAATACCGAATAAACAAAAAAGGGAAATTTCTAAGAAGCAAAATTAAATGTTAGGTCTTTATTAATTATTTAGGATATTATTGGCCAAACGAAGATGGCACTGGATATTGCGTTTTCTTGGGGGGGGGGGAACTTGAGTATCCAATCGAAATATATAAGGATCAACTAAGACAACGTCAAAAAAAGAAACTGTAGTAGCTATTATGTATGTATGTATTATGTATGTATTATTATGTATTATTATGTATTATTATGTATGTATGTATGTAGTATTATTAATAAAATGGTTTTGACATTTAAGACAGAAATTCGCATTGAAGATTGCACATTTTTAGAGGAAATAAAATTGTATCCTTCAATGATTAGTTTATGGTGTGGCAAAACACCAAAAGTACTTTCAAAAGCCGTTGAGCACTAGATATCCAAGCCCTATTGAACTACGGGACTCCTAATCAAACAGTTCGTGGTAACGAACTGTGGTAAGGAGCGACCCGGCTCAATAGTAACCGAAACTCTAAAAAATGGAATTTTGATACCAATAGTTACATCAAAAGAATTGTATTTTAATGCTGATTTTAAATATACAAGTTTCATCAAGATCAGTTATACCCATCAAAAGTTACGAGCCTGAGAAAATTTGCCTCATTTTAGAAAATAGGGAAAAACACCCCCTAAAAGTCATACAATCTTAACGAAAATCACACCGTCAGATTTAGCGTATCAAAGAATCTTATTGTAGAAGTTTTAAGCTCCTATCTACAAAAATGTGGAATATCGCATTTTTTGCCAGAAGACCTGGATTTTTTTTCCAGGGGTGATCGTATCGACTGAGTGGTCCTAGAATCTTGCGAGAGGGCTTATTCTAAGGGAAATTAAAAGTTCTAGTGCCCTTTTTAAGTGACCAAAAAATTGGAGGGCACCACACTCATTTTTTCCCCAAAGTCACCAGATCAAAATTCTGAGATAACCATTTTATTCACAATATTCGAAAAACCTAATAATTAGGTCTTTAGGGACGACTTCCTCCCCCACAGTCCCCGTGGGAGGGGCTGCAAGTTACAAACTTTGACCTGTGTTTACATATAGTAATGGTTACTGGGAAGTGTACAGACGTTTTCAGGGGATTTTTTGGTTTAGGGGGGAGTTGAGGGGGGGTTATTTGGGAGGATATTTCCATCGAGAGACTTTTCATGGGGGAAGAGAATTTCAATGAAGGGAGCGCAGGATTTTCTAGCTTCATTTGAAAAAACCAATGAAGTTTTTTCTACTGAAAGTAAGGAGCAGCACTAAAACTTAAAACGAACAAAAATTATTACGCATATGAGGGGTTTACCTCCTCGTTATACCTCACTCATTACGCAAAAGTATTTTTAGTAATTTCTACTATTTATTCTACGGCCTTTGTGATTCAGAGGTCATTCTTAAGGATTTGGGACAAAACTAAGCTTTAGTGTAAAGAGCGAGGCATTGACGAGGGTTCCTCATATACGCAATAAAAACATACGAATATAGAAGTTCGTTGCGTAAGTTAATTCGTAAGTTACGTATATTTTTTACCAATGAAAACGTTTGTAAAAAATTAAAAGTTCTTGTTGCTTTTTTAAGTAATCAAAAACTTGGAGGGCAACTAGGCCTTTTCCCTTGCTTCTTTTTTCTCAAAATTTTCCGATTAATTGCAGTTAATTAATATGCAAATTTCGTTTTAATTACTTATGTGCGGAGAGCCAAGATCAAAACATGCATTAATGCAAAATTGTCCAGAAATTAAATAAAAAAAAACAAGTTTTTTGTTAAGGGAAAGTAAGGAGCGACATTAAAGCTTAAAACGAACAGAAATCACTCCATATATGAAAGGGGCTTTTCCTCCTCAACGCCCCACTCTTTACGCTAAAGTTTCCTACTGTTTTAAAAAGTAGAGTTAAGAGAAAGGGTCAAACTTTATATATAAGAAATTATTGAGGAAACACAAACAAACAATACGATTACGATTACACAAACAAGACCATCATTTTCTCATGTTTGAGAACACTTTGCATAGCAGGAGCAGTTCCAGGATTAGGAGGAGTTAGTTAAGATAGAAGTGACTTGGCTCGTTGTGACATATTTTGCAAAAGTGGTGACTCTACGCCAAATAACACGCTTACTTACTTTTACTTACAGTTACTCTTACTTACTCTTACTCTTACTTACTCAGTTTACTTAAATATATACACCGCAATTACAAAAAAAATATTTGATTTGGAAAATATTTTTTCTTAAACTCTTTTTAACTTACGTGAAAAAAAAAGAAAAGAACTAGTGGGAGGGGATAGAAACTTTAGCCTAGATAAAATTACCCCTGATCTGGATCCTGAATTATGAAGTTACCAAAACATGTATTGTGTACCTTTTCTGAACACAAAAGTCTGTCAAAGAGGTCAGAGAGCTACAGGGCAGTAGCAATAATAATGTCTGAATGAGGCAGCACAAAAATAAAGTTACCAAAAAGAACCAAAAAAAATTACCAAAATTATAAAATTACCAAAAATAAAATTAATATCAATTGCAATCTGTAACAGGAGAACAGAGACCTTTGCTCCTATTTTTATGGCAGCTTCATTATTAAAAACGTCACAGTGTAAAGGCAAGAGATTATAGATAGACGATCAAGCCCCTGGCTATTGCAGCTTTATAGGATAAATAAACCCTGCAAAATAAGCTCTTCTGGATAATTTATTCAAACAGAGTATTCGTTTTTTGGACCCAGTGCAGACAGAGCAGTCATATATCTGTTAGGTAAGAAGGCAATATTTGAGGTAAAATGTCCGCTGCCAACAAAAACACTATAGATGGGATTTCAAAAAGTTTTTTTTTTTTTTTCAAATAGAAAAATAGCAGTGAAAGTATCCTCTGAAGAGCATAATACCAATATTCCCAAGTTCATACACAATTATAGTGTTCTGACATGGAAACTGCCTATTATGCAGCCTTTTTTTGGGGGAAGGGGGGGAATACACATCCGACAATTTGTCTGAGACTGACACGTTGGTGAAAAGGGAATGCTGGCAAAGTTGCCAAAATTTTATTTAATCTTATCCTAGTAGTCAAGAAAAATACGAGAGCGGGAGGGAGGATTGTTTTCCAATTTTCATATAAAAATAGGTACTTTTAAAAATCAAGGGAAGGGGTAATTTTGTTTTTTCATCAATTTTGTAGAAGTAAACCCCAAAAACAGTAGTTTCCAAAATGCTGGGGGGTGCGTTCAGTGAGATTTAGGGGTCAGATGCACTCTCCCATCGAATTTGCATCCCAGAGAGCAGCAAGGTATCTTAACAAATGACCTATCTAACGCTTCTCAGTATAGAAAATTCTTTTTAAATTAACAAGTAAGTTGTATTTTTATATTTTTTGATGAAAATAGACCTTACGCAGTCAATATTGCTTTACTGTCTAAAATAAGCCTTAAACAGAGAGATAACTTACCAGGTCTTTTGGAAATAGATGTGTGTGTCACATGGGTTGAAGTTGTAGCAACTGGTCGTCTAAAACCACCTGAAAAATGGTATAATGATTTTTTTAGCACAGATTTTGGTTCCTGAAATTATAAGCAGGCTTAGGTGTTTCCAAAGGACTGACTCTCCTATATATGCTTCTAATTTTTTAAACTACTTCTGATAGGTAGGATATTAAGACATTTACGTTGTAAATTAGGCCTAGATAAGTTGTATTTGCTTCTGCTTATTAACTTGTAATCCCCCCGCTCGTGTGAAGGTAATAATGTATCATTTATATGACTCATCTATCGTTCTGCACGCAGAAGCTTTTTTTAAGTTAAAACATCTCTGTCAAATTTGGCGCCTAGTATCTCCCAAGACGCATCGGTTCCCCGTTTCTTTGATATCTTAGCTTTTTTTCCAATTTTTCTTCGCTAATAACATCAATGCTCTCATAGAAGAGTTCGAGTTGCTGTAAAAATAAGCGACTGTTATGCTTAAATTCGTATTTATAAGAAATAACTTATAAAACCGGTAACGCTAGGAAAAATATTTTTTTTTTGTAAGAATACAAAAATATACAAAGGAAAAAAAAAAACACCAACAAAGTAGAAATCTATACAATCGGTTCAATGTGAAATTTACACAGGTTTGAAAAGATATATGACATGATCATATTTATACTTGAGAATCCTAGCCTTTTACATCGAGAACGAAGCTCTGTTCACGTCCTGTATGCTAAGAAACAACCTGCGGTAGCTCCAGAACAAGTGCTGCCACTTGACGTGGTAGTCTTGGCTTGAGGATATGATAAGGGGAGGGGGGTAATTCGATGAATACGATGGCTCGTCAGGGATACATAGTAGATATTCTGAAGTGGTCAAATAGATTTTAAGCGTAAAGATCCAAGCATCCCCAGATAGGGAACCATAAGCTCCCTATGTACAATCACTAAGGTTCTCCACTGTATCCTCCCCATACAATAAGACTCCTGGGAAACTAGATTGAGGTGCCATAATTGATAATAATGCTATAGAAAGTGATGAGTAATGGGGTTAAAGATAATAAAGAGGTATTGATAATTAATTTTGTATCTGGAAAGAACTTTCAATTAATTTAGTCCCAAGTTTCTGCTTCTTATATTGTATTGACTTGTTTTTGCTACTAGGGATCAGAAACTGAGTGAAACCAGAGTATTTTTATTTCATCAGCCTTTTCAGACATCAGAAGAGATGGGCACTATCATTATGAAGGAGAATATTAGCACAAAAGACCCGTACATATTAATAGACATACCTGCTGTATTATTTTCCTGAAAATACTATCAGCATTTTTGTTTTTTGAGTATTTTGCTATTTCTTATTATTTTTATTATTTTCAGAGTATTTTTATTTCATGAGATGCCAGACGCCAGAAGTGCCCTTAGAGGCGGCAGAAGAGATCGGCACTGTCATTTAGAAAAAAGAATCTTAATACAAAAGACCTGTCCATATTAACAGACACATCTGCTGCATTAACTTCCTCAAAATACAATCAGTATTTTCATTTTTTGAGTAAGTTATTATTTTATTTTTATTGTTTTCAGAATTTTTTTTTATTTCATTAAATGCTAGGCGCCAGAAGCACTCATTTAGTCAATCAGTTCGTCGTAACAAACTGTAGTAAGGAGCGACCCAGCTCATAGTAACCGAAACTCTAAAACGGAATTTTTATCCTAATAGATGCATCAAAAGAATCAGATTTTTATGCTGATTTTAAATAAATAAGTTTCATCAAATTTAATCTTGCTAATCAAAAGTTTGAGAAATTTGCCTTATTTTGGAATATAGGGGGAAATATCCCCATAGAAGCTATAGAATCTTAACAAAAATCAAAGCACATTCAGCATATCAAAGAGCCCTACTGTAGAAGTTTCAAGCTCTTATCTACAAAAATGAGGAATTTTGTATTTTTTTTTGCCAGAAGACCATTCACAGGTGCATGTTTATTTGTTTTTTGTTTTTTCATCCCCAGGGGTGATCGTATTGACTCAGTTGTCCTTGAATGTTGCAATAGGGCTCCTCCTAACAGAAATTAAAAGTCCTAGTGCCCTTTTTAAGTGACCAAAAAATTTGGGGACCTTAGGCCCCTCCCACACTCTTTTTTCCCCAAAGTCACCGGATAAAAATTTTGAGATAGCCATTTTGTTCAGCATAGTCAAAAAACCTAATAACTATGTCTTTGGGGACGACTTACTCCCCAGAGTCCCCGGGGGAGGGGCTGCAATTTACAAACTTTGACAATTGTTTACATATAGAAATGATTATTGGGAAGTGTACAAACATTTTCTTTTTTATGGTTGGAGGGGGAGGGGTTCCGGGGGAGGGGATTACGTGGAAGGATCTTTCCATGGAGAATTTTGATGTGGGAAGAGGATTTCCATGAAGGGGGCGCAGGATTTTCTAGTATAACTTAAAAAAAAAATTAATTAAATTGAAATTGAAATTAATTAAATTAAAACTTAAATTGAACAGAAATCATTGCGCATACGAGGGGGCTTATATCCTCCTAAACACCTCGCTCTTTACGCTAAAATATTTTTAGTAATTTCAACTAGTTATTCTACAGCCTTTGTGATTCAGCGGTCATTCTTAAAGAATTGGGACAAAACTTAAGCTTTAGTAAAGAGCAAAGTAATGATGAGGTGGCGAAACCCCTCATATATGTAATAAAAACATACGAATATAGAAATTCGTCACGTAATTTAAGTCGTAAGTTATATATATTTATTACAAATAAAAATGTTCGTAAGAAATTAAAAGTTCTAGTTGCCTTTTTAAGCAACCAAAAAATTGGAGGGCAACTAGACCTTTTCCCCCACCCTTTTTTCTCAAAATTGTTCGATCAAAACTAAGAAAGCCATTTAGCCAAAAAAATGCAAATTTTGTTTTAATTATTCATGTGTCGAGAGCCAAAATGGAAACATGCATTAATTCAAAAGATTTCAGAAATTAAAAAAACAAGTTTTTTCAAATGAAAGTAAGGAGCGACATTAAAACTAAAAACGAGCAGAAATCACTCCGTTTATGAAAGGGGATGTTCCCTCCTCAAAGCCCTACTCTTTACGCGGTAATTTTTTTTTATTGTTTTGAAAAGTAGAGTTGTGAGAAAGGGTCAAACTTTAGCGTAAAGAGCGGGGCGTTGAAGATGGAACAGCCCCTTTCATATACGGAGTAATTTTTGTTCATTTCAAGTTTTAATGTCACTCCTTACTTTCAGTTGAAAAACTTGTTTTTTTATTTAATCACCAGAAGAGATGAACGCTATAGATTAGAAAGGAGAATCTTAGTATAAAAAAACATGTCCATAATACAGACACATCTGCTGTTTTACCTTCCTGAAAATATTATCCGTATTTTTATTTTTTTAGTATCTTTATTATTATTATTATTATCAGAGAATTTTTATGTTCTGAGATGCCAGACGCCAGAAACGATGGGCACTATCATTTAGAAATTAGAATCTTAATAAATAATGCCTGTCCCTATTAACACACATGGCAGCTGTACTACCTTCCTCAAAATACTATCAGTATTTTATTTTTTTAGTATCATGTTAGTTTTATTATTTTCATAATGTTTTCATTTCATGAGGCGCCAGACGCCAGAAAAACCCATTGAGACGGCAGAAGAGATGGGCACTATTATTTAAAAAGGGGAATCTTAATACAGAATACCTGTCCTTATTAACACACACGTCAGCTGTACTACCTTCCTCAAAATACAATCAGTATTTTATTTTTTGAGTATCATGTTAGTTTTATTATTTTCATAATGTTTTCATTTCATGAGGCACCAGACGCCAGAAACACTCATTGAGACAGCAGAAGAATTGGGCACTATCATTTAAAATTAGAATCTTAATACAGAATACCTGTCCCTATTAACACACACATGAGCTGTACTACCTATTTGACAATGCTATCAGTATTTTCATTTTTTGAGAATCATATCAGTTTTATTATTTTCAGAATGTTTTCATTTCATGAGGCGCCAGACGACATAAACACCCATTGAGACATCATTTAGAAATTAGAATCTTAATACAGAATACCTGTCCCTATTAACACTCACTTGAACTTTGCTACCTATTTCAAAATACTGTCAGTATTTTTATTTTTTTTTAGTATCATATTAGTTTTATTATTTTCAGAATGTTTTCATTTCATGAGGCGCCAGACACCAGAAAAACCCATTGAGACGGTAGAAGAGATGGCACTATTATTTAGAAAGGAGAATCTTAATACAGAATACCTGTCCCTATTAACACATATATCAGAAGTTTTATCTTCCTCAAAATCTATTAGTATTTTTATTTTTTAAGTAATTTATTATTTCTTATCTGTTTATCATTTTCAGAATATTTTTGATTCATGAGACGAGAATCTTAATACAAAAGACCTGTCTGTATTAACATACATATCTGCTGCATTACCTTCCTCAAAATACAATCAAGTTTATATCCTACAAGGGATATCAGAAAAAATATTCAAAACACTAAATTTTTGAGCCCAAGTTTTTCAAGTTTTCGAAAGCAAAAGGTTTATCAGGTTTTTCCGGGGTCGAAACCGGTCAACGGCAGACTAGTAGACGTTAACTATTTTGAACCTTAAAAGAGGGTTATTAGACGATTTCTACTATTGAGAGTTGAAATATGAAGCAATAGCATCATTGGGGAATAACTTTATCTTTTTCCGGGTGTTTTATAGACTTGTCTCGGATGAATTTAATACCCACCCCCTAATGCATATAAATTAATACTATCGATCAGTCCTTTTGAGGCCGGAAAAACTTTTAGTTAGAACTGTCTGATTAGTTTTTGTCCACAACGTTTGTTTTTGTAAGCTTCAACAATAACGGGGCATCACATGTTTACACCACCTACCCTTGTATTAGTCCTCTATCACTTTGATATACAACGTGTTTTTCCTCTTTTCTCTTCCCCATCCACAACGCCATCAGTACCATCCAAATTTTATAGAAAATTGGATATTTTATAGAGAACATTTTATAGAGAAGTGACTATAAGGAACCCATTCACCCATATATTACATCCTAATTCCATATTTTTAAATGAAGCTAAGAGCTAAAGACTTGGCATGCTTCTTAGTTCTTTAGTACCTTAAGAAATTAATTAAAAAGAACAAGTTTTCTTAACTAAAGTAGAGAGCAACATTAAAACTTAAAACGAACAGGAATTGCTGCGTATATGAAAGGGGCTGTTCCCTCCTCAACGCCCCGCTCTTTACACTAAAGTTTGACCCTTTCTCAATACTTAACTTTTAAACTGTAAAAAACTTTTAAACTCTCTTTTTAATTTTTTTGGTCATGATATCATTGTTTACTTTCATGATTAGCTTTTGCTTTGATCACTTCTTATGTTTTCTTTGCAAATGAATATTAGTTGGTCTATTTAATGTAGTTTAATACTTAGTTTGTTGGTATTAAGTATTTCGCGACTTTAATTTTTAGGTAAAGAATAATTACCAAAAAATTTTTCTTTTGGCTCTTCCTTTTCAGCTGGATCCGCCTCAGGCTCAGCTTCAGGCTCAGCTTCAGGCTCAGCTTCAGGCTCAGCTTCGCGCTTGGTTTTCTTCTCCTTCTCTCTAAGATTAATGTTTAGCCCTGGTGCCTGATAGCTTAGGGCAGGTCTTCCCAAGGGACCAGTGTTCGTAAATGCAACATCAGCACCACCAAACCCAGACCCGGGTTGGTAACCGTATGGCTGGTAGCCAAACCCATTCCCAAATGCACCTCCATATGCACTGCCAAATCCTTGATTGTATCCTTGGTTGTAACCCACGCCACCAAATCCTGCTTGAGCTAAAATAGTTGAAATTAAAATCTATAACTGAATATAAGTAAATTTTTTGCTTAAAACAAAAGTTTAAGTAAAAAATGTAAGGGTGAATTAAATTTATATTCAAGTGGGTGTATGAACAATGAAACGGTCCTATTAAAACAATAGTTTCAGCAATGAAAATTAAGAAAAAAATATTCGTGTAATCGTTCCGTTGCTTATACAAAACAATTTTTTCAATTGTATTTTCGATCTACTTGTTCTTTTCTTCGGAAGGGAGGGGGATATATACACAGAAATCTATTCTGTTTTATAAATATTCTATTAAATACATTTTTTTCTCTTTCATCCAAAAAACTGAGGAAAACAAAAATGTCCATTCTTCAACTTTGAGTTGGAAAAAACCTTTTTTCATATCCTCATTTTCAAAATTGAAAAATTTCCTGCCCATTCCTGTATTTTCGTTATTTAGCGAAGCTATTTTACTTAGTTTAGAATATGGGGTAGACTAAAAATATTGTAAACATGAAAGAAAAATCTGTACTGTGTGCTCAATATTGACTTAGAGACTTTCTCTTTGCAAATTTGGTAATAGGGCTTTGGAATACATTTAACTTGTAGCTGGGAACGTATACACCCTTTTAAATTTTCACTGAATCGTGGCAGCTGTAGCATGTTTTGTCATAGAGTAAGTCAATCCTACTTGTCATTAAACAAAAAAAAAGTTTTTTTTAACCGAAAGTAAGGACCGAGATTAAAACTTAAAACGAACAGAAATTACCCCGTACATGAAAGGAGCTGTTCCCTCTTCAACGCCTCGCTCTTTGGGCTAAAGTTTGACACTTTCTCTCAACTTTAATTTTTAAAACAGTAAAAACTTTAGCGTAAAGAGCTGGGCGTTGAGGAGGGAACAGCCCCTTTCAAATACGGGGTAATTTCTGTTTGTTTTCAGTTTTAATCTCGCTCCTTACTTTCAGTTAAAAAAACTTGTTTTTTTTTATTTCTGAACGTTTTTGAGTTAATCCATGTTTTGATTTTAGCTCTCCACAGATGAATAATTAAAACGAAATTTGAATATTAATTTTTTTGGCTAAATGGCTTTCTCATAGTTTTGATGGAACGATTTTGAGAAAAATGGAGCGGGGGAGGAGGCGCAGTTGCACTCCAATTTTTTGGTTACTTAAAAGGCAACTAGAAATGTTAGTTTTTTACGAACGTTTTCATTAGTAAAATATATACGTAACTTACGAGTTAGCTTACGTGACGAACTTCTATATTCGTATGTTTTTATTATGTATATGAGGGGATTCGCCCACTCGTCAATGCCTCGCTTTTTACACTAAAGCTTAAATTGTGTCCTAATTCTTGCAGAATGACCCCTGAATTACAAAGGACGTAGAATAAATAGTTAAAAGTACTAAAAATACCTTAGCATAAAGAGGGAGGTATTGGGGAGAGGTGAATACCTTATATGCGTGATATTTTCTGTTCGTTTTAAGGTTTAATGCTGCTCCTTACTTTCAGTTGGAAAAACTTTTTCATATCTATTTTTTCATTGTTTTTTAAAATAATGCTAGAAAATCCTGCGCCCCCTTCATGGAAATTTTCTTCCCCAAGGACAAATTCCTCCATGGAAAGTTTCATCCAAATAATCCCCTCTTCTCAACCCCTCCTCCCAACCATAAAATCCCCCTGAAAACGTCTGTACACATTCCAATAACCATTACTATATACAAACACTGATCAAAGTTTGTAACTTGCAGCCCCTCCCCCGGGGAACGCGGAGGAGTAAGTCGTCCCCAAAGACATAGTTGTAAGGTTTTTCGACTCTGCTGAATAAAATGGCTATCCCAGAATTATGATCCAACGACTTTGGGGGAAAAATGAGCGTGGGAGGGGGCCTAGGTGCCCTCCAATTTTCTTAGTCACTTAAAAAAGGTACTAGAACTTTTCATTTCCTTTCGATTGAGCCCTCTTGCAAAATTCTAGGACCACTGGGTCGTTACGATCGCCCTTGAAAAAAAAAAAAAAATAAACACGCATCCGTGATCTGTCTTCTGGCAAAAAAAAAAAATACAAAATTCAACATTTTTGTAGGTAGGGTCTTGAAACTTGTACAGTAGGATTTTCTGATACACTGAATCGGATGGTGTGATTTTCGTTAAGATTCTATGACTTTTCAGGAGTGTTTTCCCCTATTTTCTAAAATAAGGCAAATTTTCTGAGGCTCGTAACTTTTGATGGGTAAGACTAAACTTGATGAAGCTTATATATATTTAAAATCAGCATTAAAATGCAATTCTTTTGATGTAACTATTGGTATGAAAATTCCATTTTCAGAATTTTAGTTACCATTAAGCCGGGTCGCTCCTTACTACAGTTCGTTACCACGAACTGTTTGATTAAAAAAAAAGGAAAAGAAGTTTTTTCTTCAACTCAAAGGGAAGGATCAACACTGAAACTTAGAACAAATAGAAATAATTCCGTGAAAGGAAGTTACCCCCTTAACAATGCCTCGCTCTTAAAGCTGAATTTTTTTTGACTTAAAGAAAAAACTTATTATAAAAATAAACGAAACATGTGTTTGAGGAGTCGTTCTCAAGGAATTGGAGCACATTGATAAACTTTAGCGTAAAGATCGATGTATTGAGGAGGGGGTAGCCCCTCTCATACACAGAACAATTTCTTTTCGTTTTAAGTTTCAAAGTTTCTCCTTATTTTCAGTTGAAAATGCTGTTTTTTCTCATTCAATTTCTGACCGTTTTTAAATAACGCCGAGAAATCTAGCTTAACTTCCATTGAGAATTTCCCTTGGGAAATTTCATCCTCGCTGAAAATCCCACAGAAAAATTTCTTGAGAACAATTCCACCTGATAAATTCTCCTTAGTATACTTTCATTTGAAAAACATTTCAGTTTCTGATCGTTTTTCAAATCTTTTAGGAATTCTACCTCTCTATCTCCACCGGATAATTCTCCCTTCTTTATGTGGATTAAATAAAAAAAAAGCTTTTTAACTGAAAGTAAGGAGCAGCATTAAAACGAATAGAAATTAATCCGTATGTGAAAAGGGCTGTCCCCTCCTCAACGCCTCACTCTTTACGCTAAAGTTTGACTATTTATCACAACTCTACTTTTTAAAACAAATGTTCCCTTAGTTGTTCAATCAATTGAGGCAATCATATTGTTCAACTTAATTGAAAAGTCAAATAACTATGCATTTGGAGATAACATGACCCCCACAGCCCCTTGGGGAAAGGTCTTTAAGTTATGGAATTTGTCAAATGTTTACGTATAGTATTTATTATTGGGAAGTATGAATACATTTTTCGGGTGGGGGAGAGTTAATTTTCGGCTAAGGGGATTTTTGACGGTAAAAATTTTCATGGGAAAATAGGTTTCGAGGGATGAGATTTTCGAGAGATATATAACACTGGGGGAATTTCCCAGAATTTCTATATGAATTTTTTTTATCTGTCTTACTTTTTATTTATCCCCTCGATTTTACATGTGGAGATATTAATGGTAATTTTCCATGGTAAATTTTCACCGGGATTGCATTGTCTAGAGAATATCTCAATAAAGGGGAGATAAAAAAAAAGTTTTTCAACTATAAGTAAGGAGGAACATTGAAACTTAAAGCAGACACAAATTATTACGAATAGAAGGGGTTTTCTTCTTCCTCAACACCTTACTCACAACGCTAAAGTTTGACTTTATGTCCCTGTCCTTCAGGAATGACTCCTGAAACACAAGGATTGTGAAAACAATTACAAACCGTTTTAAAATACTAAAAAGCTTTAGTTTGAAGAGTGGGTTATTGAGGAGGGAAAACCCTCCACATTACATAATAATTTCTGTTGGATTTAAGTTTTAATGTTCATCTTACTTTCAGTTGAACTTTTTTTTCATTTAATTTCATAAAGGAATTTTGGCAAGTATACTCAGCGTAAAATTTTTCCTGGAAAGATTACCCCCAGAAACTTCCCACTTCCTGTAAAAGTTAAACAAAACACAGAATCGCGAAGAAAAGAAGAACGAGGACAATAAACAGCCACTTAAAAAACTGAAAATTATGCAAATATTTCGGTCAAGACCTTTGCTTGACCGTCCTCAGTGAAGAATAAAACTGATAAAGATATACAAACCAAACCTTAAAATAAAGCACAAAACTTTAATATGATGACCCTTTCTTAGTAGCAGTGAAAGGGTAACTGAATAAAAAACACAAGGCTAAGTGACATTTAAGAATTTCATCTTACATACAGCACTCTTAAGGGTTAATCGCTTTCCAGGTAGATTACCTTTCCAGGTATATATCTGTTGGGTTTTTTGGAGTTGGTGACTTCTTTCCGCCATTTTGCGTCTTTTATCTATAATGGTTCCAAATAATTGTATGTATCCCAACAGACATCACCCATTGATCGATGAGAAGAAACTTTTCACTGTTCTACCCCAAATTCCAAAATTGAGTGACAAAAAAGAATTCTTAAAAAACATAAACTTAATGTCACCTTTAAATATTGAAATAAATACAGAGCTTTTTCAACAGAGGCAAAGATAAAACCAGCCCCGTTCTGGGTAGTGGTATTTATAGAATTCCCTGTTCTTGTGGCCGTTTTATATTGGAAGAACCCAACAACAGTTAGGGGAGAGGTTATCAGAACATATGTCCTCAATAGACAAGGCCATGAGGCTGTGTCAAAGTCTTGAGGTTTTTGATTCCGCCTTGGTTCAACATTTGTACGACAATCCACACCGTTTCATCTAATTTGACATCACCTCCATTATTACCCCCCTTAAAGGCCTCATGTAAGTTTTCAGGGAGGGAGTTGAGATAAAAACGCACATACACCAAATACACCCATTTATGAAGAAATTATTAATTAATTAATTAATTATTAATTGATTGAATTATTAATCCTGTTCGTTTTCACATACATACACAAATTCATGTTGCACAACCAAATGAGATCTCTGAAAGTTATCTACCTGGAAAGCGATTAGCCTTTAAGAGTGCTGTGTGCAAGATGAAATCGTAAAATGCCATTTAGATTTGTGTTTTTATTCTATTACCCTTTCACCACTACTAAGAAACTACTAAGAAGGTTATCATATTAAAGTTTTGTATTTTGTATTAAGGTTAGGTTTTGTATAATTTGATCAGTTTTATTCTGCACTGAGGACAGTCAAGTGGAGGTCTTCACCAAAATATTTACATAATTTACAATTTTTTTACTAGCTGTTTGTTGTCCTCGATCTTCTTTTCTCTGCGATTTTGTGTTATGTCATTATTAGCCAGTGTGGTCTCAGAAATTATTCATGTAAAAGTTTAATCTCCCAAAGGATAAAATCTACCCCCTTCCAATAAAAACGATGTATGTATACCTCCCAATAACGTATACTCAAGCAACGTTTAAGTTTTGTAACTTAGAGCCCTTTCCCCGGGGTCTTTGAGGCCATGTTATCCCCAAAGTCATAATTTTTGTACCTTTTAATGATGCTGAACTAAATAGCTATCTCATAGTTTTGATCGAACGGCTTTGGAGAAAAAAACAGCTTGAGAGGGGAGGGCAAGCTGCCCTCCAATCCTTTTGGCTACTTAAAAAGGACACTAGATTGATCAAATGAACCCAAAATATAGAAACATAAAAGTGTGTTACGTAAGTTGATTCTTAGGTTACGTATATTTTTTACTAATAAAAGCGTTCGTTAAAAATTAAAATTTCTAGTTGCGAAAATTTTGAGGGCAACTAGGCCTCCTTCCCCACCCCTTATTTCTCAAAATCGTCTGATCAAAACTAAGAGAAAGCCATTTAGCCAAAAAAAGAATTAATATACGAATTTCATTTTAATAATTTATGTTCGGAGAGCCAAAATCAAACATGCACTAATTCAAAAACGTTCAGAAATTAAATAAAGAAAACTAGTTTTTAAAACAATGAAAGTAAGGAGCGACATTAAAATTTAAAACGAACAGAAATTACTCCGCAAAAAAGTAACAACAACAAACGAACAAAGAAATAAACACGCCTCCAGGATCTTTCTTTTGTCAAATATTCCCCGTTTTTGTATATAGGAGTTTGAATACTCTACAGTAGGGCTGCTGATTTGCCAAATATAATGGTGTGATTTTCATTTGGATCACTAAGTTTCTTAGGTGGTTCCCTCCTTTTTCAAAAATAGTGCAGATTTTCTCAGGCCCGTGAACTTTTGATGAGTAACATTAAACTGAAAGAACTTTATATAATCAAACAGGTCGTGGTAACGAACTGTAGTAAGGAGCGACCCGGCTCAATAGTAAACGAAACTCTAAAAAACGGAAGTTTGATGCTAAAAGATACATCAAAAGAATCGGCTTTTAATGATGATTTTAAATATATAAGTTTCATCAAATTTAGTCCCTGTCATCAAAAGTTACGAGCCTGAGAAAATTTGCCTTATTTCAAAAAATAGGGGGAAACACCCCCTAAAAGACACAGAATCTTAATGAAAATCACAACATCGCATTCAGCGTATCAGAGACCCTACAGCAAAAATTTCAAGCTCCTATCTACAAAAATATGGAATTTCATAATTTTTGCCAGAAGACAGATCACGGTTGCGTGTTTATTTTTTTTTTTTTTTGCAGGGGTCATCGTATCGACCAAGTGGCCTTAGAATGTCGAAACATGGCTAATTCTAACAGAATTGAAAAGTTCTAGTGCCCTTTTTAAGTGAAAAAATTGGAGGGCACATAGGCCCCCTCCAACGCTCATTTTTTCCTAAAGTCAACGAATCAAAATTTTGAGATAGCCATTTTGTTCCGCATAGTCGAAAACCATAATAACTATGTCTTTAAGGATGACTTACTCCCCACAGTCCCTGGGGGAGGGGCTGCACGTTCCAAACTTCGACCAGTGTTTACATAATAATGGTTATTGGGAAATGTACAGACGTTTTCCGGGGATTTTTTTTTTGGTTTTGGGTGCGGTGTTGAGGGGAGGGTGCTATGTGGGAGGATCTTTCCTTAGAGAAATATTTCATGGGGGAACAGAAATTCAATGAAAAGGGTGCAGGATTTTCTAAAATTACTATAAAAAAAAACAATGAAAAAATAAACATGGAAAAGTTTTTTCAATTGAAAGTAAGGAGTAGCATTGAAACTTAAAACGAACATAGATTATTACGCATATGAGGGGTTCTAAAAATACTTTAGCATAAAGAGTGAGGTATTTAGGAGGAGATAAATACCCGCTCATTATGCTATAGTATTTTTAGTAATTTCAACTATTTATTCTACGGCCTTTCTGATTCAGGAAAGAATTATTTCTTTCAACTATTAATTCTTAAAGAATTGGGACAAAACTTACGATTTAGTGTAAAGAGAGAGGTATTAACGAGGGTAAAAACCCCCTCATATACATAATAAAAATATAAGAATTTAAAAGTTTGTTACGTAAGTTAATTCTTAAGTTACGTATATTTTTTACTAATAAAAACATTCGTTAAAAATTAAAATTTATAGTTGCCTTTTTATGTAACCGAAAAATTGCAGGGCAACTAGGCCTCCTTCCCCACCCCTTATTTCTCAAAATCGTCTGATCAAAACTAAGAGAAAACCATTTAGCCAAAAAAGGAATTAATATGCAAATTTCATTTTAATAATTTATGGGTAGAGAGCCAAAATCAAACATCCCTTAATTCAAAAACGTTCAGAAATTACATAAAAAAACTAGTTTTTTTTAACTGAAAGTAAGGAGCGACATTAAAACATAAAACGAACAGAAATTACTCCGTATATGAAATGGATTGTCCCCTCCGCAATCCCTCGCTCTTTACGCTAAAGTTTGACTCTTTGCCACAATTCTGCTTTTTGAAACAATTAGAAGCTTTAGCGTAAAGAGCGAGGGATTGCGGAGGGGACAACCCATTTCATATACGGAGTAATTTCTGTTCGTTTTAAGTTTTAATGTCGCTTCTTACTTTCAGTTAAAAAACTAGTTTTTTTTATGTAATTTGAATTAAATCAAGTTGGATTAAAATCAAGTTGCCATCAAGCCATGGCTAATTGGACAGAAAGCCAAGACAGATAAGTATGAATGAGAGCCAAAGCTGGTATCAGTCTAACTCAGGGTGGTATAAAAAATATTTTCATTTTCGCGCGTTGATAGTAAAAGATCAATTCTTTTTATGTATTTATTGTTATAAAACTCAGCTTTTTTAGAGTTTCGGTTACTATCCAGCCGTGCCGTTCCTTACTTACAGTCCGTTAACCACAAAATATTTGAAAATATTTGAGGACCTTCCATTCAATTTTTTTTTAGATAGTCTGAGTGAGAAGTAAAGCCATTGACAGGGTTGTACATAAATGATTTTCATTCTCACTTGCAGATAATTAAAAACGTTAAGAAATTACATAAAAAAAACTAGTTTTTTTAACTGAAAGCAAGGAGCGACATTAAAACTTAAAACGGACAGAAATTACTCCGTATATGAAATGAGTTGTCCCCTCCGCAATCCCTCACTCTTTACGCTAAAGTTTGACTCTTTGCCACAATTCTGCTTTTTAGAACAATTAAAATCCATTTGTCTTAAGTTTGTTTTTTTATACAGCAACAGAAAAAAGAAAGTTCAAGCAATGGATAAAACAAACATTTGGGTGTCAAAATAAGTGATGCTAGGATCAACTGACAAACAAAATAGACTTCTATGGGTAACACTATGCAATAAACGCACTTAATATTTGGCATTTTATCCTGTTGTTGCTGTAACAATTTAAAAATATAAAGAAAAATGGGAATGCCAATAAAATATGTAAGTAACCATGAAATAAGTGGCTACTAAAAATAGGTACTTACGTGTGAAGAACCTTTCACTCAGCTCATTCTCATCAGAATCTGCAGCTTCAGGATATGGCTGAGCAACTGCAATAAGACAAAAACATGTATATTTTTTTTATCAGAAATTAAGCACATGGAAATGAAATAGCAGGTTTTAAGCAAAAATATTTTTACGATGAGAACAACTAGAAATTAAAGAGAGAGGCACAATTAAAAGGAGGGACAGATACATGGAAAATACAAGGTGTCTTAGATATTGGTAATATTTTAAGAGCAAACCCTGCAAACAATGTTTAGAGTTGTGACGTTTTCCTTCTCTAATTAAGTTGCTGTTTAATACTACTGCTTATTTAGCTGCTTTTTTCCTCATTATCAGTGATCTGTAGCTTCAAACTATTAAAAAACACAAACTCAAAATTTTTAATGGATGTGGGAATCATGAAACAGGGCAGAGAAGTTGTTTTTGAAGCTTGTGAAATTTCCCGTTATTTTCTAGAAAAAAAACACTTTTTTCTTTATGTTACACATGGTTTAAAAACATTATGCTAGTAGGGAAGTTAAGTTTTCTTCAGAACAATTTTATGTCGAACTATATAGAGTATTAAATGTTCACTCTGAAAACTCAAGAACAATATTTTGCAGCTCCTTTAGATTTCTTCCAGAAAATTCTGGAAACTCGATCCTGAATGACAAAATTTTTGGTTTTTGGGTTGTTTTCTGAAATTTTTGATATGATTTCTCTTGTATTTTTATAGAGTAGTAATTTCGAAAATACGAAAGTTGGCATGAAATTTCATAAATACGAAACTAATTTGTTCACGTAGAAATATTTTCCAAAGGCATCGTAATGTATTTTTGTGTTAGCCTTTTCTAGACAAGGTGAAATTTTTTCAATGCAGATAAGACAGATCTTGATCTTGTGTTAATAAGAGCTTATATTGGTTACTCAAAAATAAAATTTCTTCAGTTAGTTTTTCTTGTGTTAGATTTTGATATTGCAAGGCCCAACATTTTGTGCAAGTAAAACGCCCTAGCTTCGAAAATAAACATTTTAGAAAATAATTTTGGATACTGATGGAATTTCATATTATATTTTGGAAAACCTTAGAACATTTCTGTATTTTTCACATTCTTTTGTCAAATAATACAGTAAATTCTGATATTGAGGCATAGTTCCGGTTCCGGAACTATGAAGTTCCGGTGTTTTTTTTTTATTTCTTCTGAAGATTTGATTTATATGTTGATTTGATTTTTAGAAGCTTAGTTTCATGAAAGTAAATGAAGTAAGAATGAATTCTTCTATATCCAAAAATAAGCTTTGGGCCTATAGGAAATATGTCCAAAAGTCGTAATCGAGCATCGATTTCCTTCTCATCCAAGATCAGTGGCTCTCAACCGTTTCGGGCCATGCCCCACCTAAATATTTCTAAAATCCTGATGCCCCCTGGTAATATTTTATTTTTGTTATAAAACTTTACGGGTTACCTGAAGAAACTTAAAACGCTTTTAACTTTAAATGCATTTGAATGTGACGTCATTTAATATGAAAAATATTTTTTTCTAAAGTATGGTCAGCCGAAGCGTGTATGTCCTTCCCATGAACCAACAAATTATTGTCATGCCCCATCGATGGAGCTTGCACCCCACATTGGGAATCAAGGTCTTGGGAGTATCTTTTTTCTAAAGATAAAGTTGAATTTCCTCTTCCAATACGATTAAACAGATCTTGTTTTTCTAAGTACTAGAGCTTACATTAGGCCTAATCATCCAGATGTAAATTTCCTTCTTTGATTTTTCTATTTTAAAGTTTTGATCCTGCAAATTCCCTATATTTTGCATAAGTAAAATGCCCTAGCTTCAAACTTGACTTTTAGAAATCAAATAAAGCTGAATACCGATAGAACGTAATATTATCTTTTATACCGACTAATCGTGATTCTCATATATCTCGTATATTTTTGGGAAATAATCCTCGAATTTCTGCCATTACTCGTGCGACGTAGCTGCATGTGCTGGTCTGCAACTGCAGCCTATAGGTAATAATTGCTGCAGCTCCCTACGGGGCCTTGGCCCCGGAGCTCTATTTTTTTTTCTTTTTTTAGTATAGAACTTCATTTATCAAACAGTTCATCGAACTGTAGTAAGGAGCGACCAGGCTCAATAGTAACCGAAACTCTAAAAATGGAATTTTGATACCAATAGTTACATCAAAAGAATGGCATTTTAATGCTGATTATAAATATATAAGTTTCATCAAGATTAGTCTCACCCAGCAAAAGTTACGAGCCTGAGAAAATTTGTCTCATTTTAGAAAATAGGGGGGAACATCCCCTAAAAGTCCAACGATCTTAACGAAAATCACATCATCAGATTCAGCGTATCAGAGAACCATATTGTAGAAGTTTCAAGCCTCTATCTGCAAAATGTAGAACTTCGCATTTTTGCCAGAAGACAAATCACGGATGTGTGATTTGTGGTACAGACGTTAAACAAAAAGAGTCAAACTTTAGCGTAAAGAGCGGGGCGTTGAGGAGGAAAAGCCCCTTTCATATACGGAGTAATTTCTGTTCGTTTTAAGTTTAAATGTCGCTCCTTACTTTCATTGAAAAAAACTTGTTTTTTTGTTTAATATCAGCAAAAAGTCCGATCCTTAAAATGTATCTATTGGTGTCAAAATTCCGTTTTTATGAGTTTCAGTTACTATTGAGCCGGGCCGCTCTTTACAGTTCGTTACCACGAACTGTTTGATATTTGTTAGTGTAAAATATTTTTCAGCAATATGTGTCGCAAATTTCAGTTTCAAGAAGAAATATTAACTTGGGAATACTTTTACCTGAATATGACAATAAATGATAGTTTTAAATGAATTATGATATTTAAAAGTTTTTCAACATATTCAATTTTTAAAAAGCTGATAATCTATAAAAGAGCGTAAATCTGATTCTTGATATCAGTTTTTGAGATTTGTTGTGTCTTTCATTTTATTATCGTCCGAAATTGAATTTATTAATTGCGTCACCTATAAGCTAATAATTATTTATTTGGGGCTATAACAGCCGTCCTGGCCGAGTGTATTGGTGTGTTGGATTTAGAATCCTTTGACTGAGAGGACGCTTGTACCCAATTGTCCAGTTTGGGACGGGGGTCAGTGGCGTGACTCTGTAAGCTTAGCCAGAGTCGACACAGCTCTGAATGGGTACCTGGAGAAATCTGGGGAAGGTGAACAGGAAGGAGGTGCGAAAGTCTAATGCCGTATCTTTTTTTTTATATTTTTATAAACTGTTTATGCTTGTCCTTATTGTCCAATTGACTCTGACAGCAATTTTATACCTAAGAATTCACAATAAATTAAAAGAAAAGGACAAGCCAAATAGTACAAAAACCTTACAACGCCATAAACTTTTTTTTGGAGGGGGGGGGAACGAGGAGGTAAACCCCTCATATGCGTTATAATGTCTGTTCGTTTTCAGTTTTAATGCTGCTCCTCACTTTCAGCAGAAAAACACTTTTCATATCTATTTGTTCATTGTTTTTTTAAATAATGCTAGAAAATCCTGCGCCCCCTCCATTGAAAGTCTCTTCTCCCATGAGAAATTCCTCCATGGAAAGATTCAGTGTATCAAAAAACCTTACTGTAGAGGATTTAAGCTCCTATCTGCAAAAATGTGGAATTTGTATTTTTTGAAAGATCATGGATGCGTGTTTATATGTTTTTTTCCCAGGGGAGATCGTATTGACCAAGTGATCCTAGAATATTGCAAGAGTGCTCACTCGAATGGAATTTAAGAGTTCTAGTGCCTTTTTTTTAAGTGACCACAAAATTGGAGGGTAGCTAAGCCCCATCCCACGCTCTTTTTCCCAAATTTGCCCGATCAAAACTTTGAGATAGCCAACATAGTCTAAGCATAATTTTTCAACATAGTCGAAAAATTTACTCACTCTTTACGCGAAAGTTTTTTTTTGGTATATTTAAAAGATCTATTTATTCCAATTAAACTGCCTTTGTGATTAAGGGAACATTCTGAAGGAATTGAAACAAAATTCGAACTTTAGCCAAAAAAGTGAGACATTGGCGAGGGGAAAAACCCCCTCATAAGTGTAATAATTTCTGTTCGTTTTAAGTTTTAATATTATTTCTTACTTTCAGTTGAAAAAACTTGTTTTTTAAATTATTTATAAGATGTTCCTCATATTTGAATATTTCAAGCCATAGGCTAAAAATATTTTTGAAATGTTTGAAATATGTATATTAATGAGCTGAAAACCTTTTGCCTTTGGTTAAAAAGATATCCACTTTAGACACTTTTTAACAACAAAGTAAGAAAAATACTAAGGAGTTAGCCGCAAGTTTTGATCTAATAGAGAAGGAACTTACCAATGGCCGTGGCTAGGAGAGTAACATAAACTGCCTTCATTCTGATAAGTAGCTTATTACTGACTACACAAAGATATTCACTAGCTTATATATCTTTTGTCACTTATTTTCCATGATATTATTAGAAATCAGATAAAATATGTGGTAAAATTTTCAAAGCTAAAACCAAAAATTTTGCAACCAACCACAAAACGTCGATACCAGGTTTCCTTTCCTTGACTTACATTTTCCTTATCAAACAGAAATTTTTTTTCTCTTTGAGGTTGAAAATTTATGTATGTTAGTTTTTGTACAAGTATCCTTTCATGAATTACCTAAAATCGTAATTGGGGCAGTTTAAGATGGCTATAATTTGTATTGTTCCCCGAAAGCTTAAAAAGTTCTCAGTAAAATCATGTACCTGGTATTTTGGCCGGTGCTTACTGGGAAGTAAAATTAGAATAGTACATTTCTAATCAGGAGACCCAAAAGTTTCTAAAGTCAGGATAGCAGCTTACTACTTCCAGTCCCTTACAAAATAAAACAAATTTAATTTTAGTTTTTATTTTATTTTTTTTTTAGTTTGGTTTGAGACCTCAAAAAAAAACTTCCCGCATTTTCCCTTGGTTAGAACAACCACGGATACTTTGAAATAAACATAAACGTTCAATTTTGACGGTTTCATACTTTCTACTCTTATGAGGAAAGAGAGGGTGGAGGTATGACATTTTATACCGATTTTTACCAAATCTCAGGTAAAAAAAATAAAAGTGTATTAAAAAAAATAAATGATGTAAAATAATAATCAAATAATAAATATAAATAATAAAATAATAAATATAAAAATAATAAAAAACAAAAGTTATTAAAGAAAAAATAAAAAATAAAACAATAAAAAATAAAAGTGAAAAAAAATAAAATGCAGATAAAGAAAATTAAATGGAGTCCTTTATATTTGGCTACTAGTTGCCCTGAAAAGGATAAATTGAAGGATACCAGAGAGTTTAGGGGAGCGGTGTAAAGTCAAGGAAATAAGATAATTCCAAAATATGTGCTAAGGTATCCACAGCGATGAAACAATAAGATTACGTTGAACCATTATTTTTTTATTGTAAAATATCAAACTGCTTGAATTTATATTTTTTTCAACCAAATTTAAATAAAAAAAAACTAAGCGAACAGAAACAAAGGGGAAGTAAAATGAAGAGACATCTTGAAAGAGAACGAACAGTAATTGTCATGACGAGAAATGGTTTATCCTACTTTTACCAATTCTTTTTCCCAGCAAGTTTAAGTATAAATGTTTTTAGTATTTAAGTCTAAAAGCAAACAGTATTCGCAGATGCAAAATCAATGTCTACAATATAACAAATTCCGAGTAACTTATCAAAGGTTTCGTTAAAGCCAAAAGCGTTTGGATCTCTGAATTGAGAAACTTTTCTTTCTTCGTAAAGGTTACATAAATACAGACTGAAAAAAAACTCTATAAAACAAATATCATCTTGATGCATGTTCATATTAAAATATGCTAAATTATCAACAGTTAGCCCCGCTCCTCTTTAATACTTTCTGTAATATCCCCTTAAAGCCCTATGCAGACTTGATCTTCATTAGGTTTCACTGAAAGCAAAAATACTTCGGTCATTTTTGAAATCCGTGCAGAAGTTAAAATACTGCTAAGACATCCTAAAAAAAAACTTTCTGGTGTCGCAACGTATTTCCGATAACTAGATTTATTCTAATATTGAGATAACTCTGACCAACCCTTTGTTCCTTCTGAATCCATCAATTTCAAATGTATAGAAAATCTATGGTATAAGTAAAACTTAAGTAGTAAAAGTTAAGTACTTAAGTAGTCTATTTAGTTTCAGTAAAATGTAAATTAGAGTATATTCTTTAAGGAATGCATTGAGAGAGCATTCCATTTAGTAGCTGCCAAAATATAAATTATAAACTAACATTTAAGATAGGGGGTTCAGGGGTAGGAGTAGTACTTTACAAATATTTGTTGTAATTTCTATTTGGTTGAAGTTTACTTTCATCGTCCGTTGTTGCTATTCGTTTCTTGTTGTTTGTCTTGTTTCAGAATAGGTTCCAGTTCTAAAAGTCTTCGATTATAATTTGTGATTGTAATTATTATGGTTTGTGATTTTTTACTGTTTGTGCTGTTTGTCTAAGCTGATTTTTGTTTTTGTACATTGCAAATGCAAAAAGCAGTGGGCTAAATAAAACTCTGGGTTTCACAGTCTATTCAGTTGTGGCTAAAGCATAAATTTCGGTATAATTTTTTAGAGAGGAGGTTCTTGGAGGAGGAGTGGCAAAGCTATAACTATTTTTTACAATGTCTGTTTAGTTTAAGGTTGCATTCATCGTTTACCGTTTCACTTTGTGTTGGGCTGTTTCCCTATTGAAAAGTTGGGCTGTTTCCCCTGTTGGAAAGTTGCGCTGTTTCCCTATTGGAAAGTTGTGCTGTTTCCCCTGTTGGAAAGTTGGGCTGTTTCCCCTGTTGGAAAGTTGGGCTGTTTCCCTATTGGAAAGTTGGGCTGTTTCCCCTGTTGGAAAGTTAGGCTGTTTCCCCTGTTGGAAAGTTGGGCTGTTTCCCCTGTTGGAAAGTTGGGCTATTTCCCCTGTTGGAAAGTTGGGCTGTTTCCCCTGTTGGAAAGTTGGGCTGTTTCCCCTGTTGGAAAGTTGGGCTGTTTTCCCTGTTGGAAAGTTGGGCTGTTTCCCCTGTTGGAAAGTTGGGCTGTTTCCCCTGTTGGAAACTTGGGCTGTTTCCCCTGTTGGTAAGTTGGGCTGTTTCCCCTGTTGGAAAGTTGGGCTGTTTCCCCTGTTGGAAAGTTGGGCTGTTTCCCCTGTTGGAAAGTTGGGCTGTTTCCCCTGTTGGAAAGTTGGGCTGTTTCCCCTGTTAGAAAGTTGGGCTGTTTCCCCTGTTGGAAAGTTGGGCTGTTTCCCCTGTTGGAAAGTTGGGCTGTTTCCCCTGTTGGAAAGTTTCCTACAGTGTGATTCTAACCTGAGTGATTATAAACCTGATTAACTCCGAAAGTCTGTTGGAAGTCTGAAGTTTGAATTCGAGGATTTTAAAAGATTTTAGTTACAAATTTGTGGCAGAATTGAAATACATAGTCCCTATAACAAAACACAATATAGAGCTTACATGTTTCGCAAATGGCTTCTAAAAATGACTTATTAATTTAGTGATTGCATATCTTAAGTTGATATTGCAATTTAGTATAGATTCAAACACAGTAACTACACATCTCAGATATAGTATTTCATCTTTATCGAAGTAGATAGTTAATGGTTTGAGTCCCTCTATATAGCTATGAATTTGAAATTATAATTGGGCGTCTGGAAGCACTACGGATTTTGAAAATGAAATTTGATCAGCTAAATCACTTTAATGGAAATTTACACAACAATACATATCTTTATAATTTTGGAAGTATCAGACTTCCTACTTTTCAGTGAAAAGGATTTACCTCTTAGTGAAAACGATTTCCTCATACATTTCAATTGATTCTGGTAGTACAGGCTCAATATTTGAAGAAAAGGAACGCGGGTGAAAAATCACTAAAAATAGCTACCAAAAAATAGCTCGGAACAGCTTGAAAAGCTATAACCTCCATTTAAAGATGTTATCATCTTTGAGACTCATAGATTGTTAGTGTTAGATTTGTCAAACAGTTCGTCGTAACGAACTGTAGTAAGGAGCGACCTGGCTCAATAGTAAACGAAACTCTAAACAATTGAATTTTGATACTAATAGATACATCAAAAGAATTAGATTTTAATGCTGATTTTAAATATATAAGCTTCATCAAATGTAGTCGCAACCATTAAAAAGTTACGAGCCTGAGAAAATTGACCATATTTTGGAATTTGGTTGGGAAAACCCCCTAAAAGTCATAGAATACTGTTTTAATAAGTAGAGTTGAAAGAAAGAGTCAAACTATTAAAGATTGGGCTTTGAGGAGGGAACAGCCCCTTTCATAGACGGAGTAATTTTTGTTCGTTTTAAGTTTTATTGTCGCTCCTTACTTGCAGTCAAAAAAAATTATTTATTTATTTAATGACAGACAAGAAGTGCTATGAATTTAACTAAATAGCTTTGTTTATTTAATTTTACTGTTCACCGTGGCATCACTGACGAAAATGTGTTACTACCTTAAAGAAAATCAGTAATCTTGAAATAGCCAAAAAGAAAATTTTTAGAAAATTGTGTATGCCAGGTATAAACAGACCTATGGTGATCCAATGAGGAAATGTTATTTTCATGTCCCTCACATACTAAAGCCAAATACAGTACACTTTTTGTTACTTTTTAACTCCTTCTAGTTTCTACCATAATTTGCAGCAAAAAATTTCTCAGCTCGCCGATTAAATTTGCGAATCTATTCGCAGTGGAATATTTCTTGATTCGTTTATTACTGATCTAAGGCTGATCTTTCCCAATCTTTGGAATATTAGCTGTTAAACCCAAAAATATTTTCTATGAATGAAGAAATAACCGAAACTAAGAGATATTAAAACAAGCAATGAAGGTAAACTAAAGCCGTAGGTTTAATGCAGGTTTAACCTACTTGCTTGTACTTTGTTGCATGTTCAAGCCGTATCCATGCTCATTGCTGCATCCAGCAGATGATGACATGCGTCCTTCGAGAGATCTCAATCGAGATTGCATGCTCTATGATTTCCAGCCACTAATTGTCCAAGAAAAGCCGTGTTTTCAGACCCCTTGAGTGGCTCAAGATTGGACTTGTGCTGGTGGTGTTTGACATTTAATTTTTTTTTTTTTTAGCTTGCATGGTCAGCTTGTCTATGAATTCTGTGGCCTAACTCAGAGCTCAGTACGAAATGAAATATCAATCTGATTCCAAAAAGATTTTGTTGTGGAAGAACAACATTCATGTTAAGGATATGCAACTTCAGAACTTTTTTGAAGACTCACTAACAGGGTCTGTAATCAAGCACCGAGCCAAAAAATTTGAAAGACTGGGCCTGCGTAATCTAACTTCATCCATCCCAGCTGTTTGTATTGTCTTCGTGTTCTCATGCTATCTGAGTTTATTTGGAGGCCATTCAAGACTCACCTTTCTACCACACTTTTGATCTGAAACAGATTTGGTATAACTATTACCTCAGCTTCTGCTACAGATTCAGCAGGCAAATCCTAACCATTAGCATAGTCAAGGCTCCTGACAGAAAATTATGGGCTCAATGCAACAGCTTTGTACTATTCAAGAACCTTGTAAATCCAATTCATTATGAAGTTTAACATGGGCAGGAGACAGGGTGAGATAATACCACCTAGGCGTGCACCCTCCGTGATTAGGATCAGGTTTGAAGGCTTATCATCGAATCAAACTTGGGCGTTTATTCAAGAACAGAGTGTCCTGAGCAGAACAAGAATATTTTTATCTACACTGTCATCATACTGATTCATATATTGGAATACGTTGGCCTGCCTCTAAGCCAGCAATGAATTGTTTGGAAATTAGTTTTGTTTCGCGCTGGGGTTTAAAACTGTGTTTAAGCATCTGACAAAGGCTAAAGATTGTGTCACAGCAGCCCATGCAGGGCATGAATTCAGCTTGGTTTGCTACCCTCCAGATATTTCTGGTGTTTCTGTTTGATTCCCAGAAGCTTAGTAGAAATGGGGACAAGAGATATCCCTCGGTAGCTTATAAAATTTGTACGGTCTCCTTGTTTGAATTGTTTGAACAATTTTTGCTGCCTTCCACTCTCCCATTCTTTTCTTGCAGTCTTTTCTTAGTAGTATTGCAATCTTTTTATAGTATTTAACCATAATTGAATGGGATATCTCCAGTTTCCTAGATGCCATCAAACTATGAAGCTTATCCACCTCCGACTGGAGGAGCGTTAACACACAGTCTGCAATTACCGGTGAAGCTTCTAT